>NW_020962693.1:7795-9050 GCF_003031625.1 Empidonax traillii | reverse complement strand
CTTGGGGCAAAGACACAGTTCAGAGGCCAGTTGCAAGTGAATTATTGCAGAACAGATGAGCAAAGGTGGGATGCGAGTCAGGGTGAAGACAGTGTTCAAAACAACTGCGGCAGAAACTTGAAAGCACCGTCCCTCTCTCTTTCAACCACCACCAGAGCACAGGGGCTTGCGGTTACCCTTTTTTTTCATTTTCTCACTGTCTCCAAAATTTGCTGAAGATAGGAGAATCCTAGAATGGTTTCTCTTGGAAGAGAAAACTCCCCTAAAGATGGCAGATGGTGGATCTGGAATTCCCACGGTGTCTCAATGTGTGCAGAACCTGGGGGAGCTCCACGCTCTCTACCTGTGCCTTTCTCCTCCCCGGCAGCAGCTCCCAGGCAAGCACAACCACTGAAGGTCAGTGATTCCCTCCCTCCCACCCAAGGTCCTTCAGCACTGGGCCAAGGCTTCCCAGTTGCCACCACGAGGACATTGGGAGTTTCATCAGCTGGGATCTATCTTGTCTCTAAGGTCATATCCACTAGTAAATATTGGGGCTCTTGGAGCCCTATGGATGCAGAGTAAGGTGGGGGCAAAGGGGAACGAGGACATTGCAAGGAGGATTTTGCTCCAAAGGCACAGGCAAACGCAGACCATGCTCTGGGCTCGCAGTGCCTGTAAATGAAAGCAGGAGCTCTGCAGGTGCAGCGACCACAGTAGGGGGTGAGGCAGGGCCCCCACTCGACACAATCTATCCTTGTGGGAAACGCCCTGCTAAACACAACCCTGCTGCAGGACCAGTCCCAGCTACTCTGCAAGGCACGGGCAGAGTCCTTTCTTCTCTTTGGCTCCCACAGATCTGACTTGATACCCTTAGGGAGGCCAGCAGATGACCCCATACCAAATATCTTAAAAGGAAAACCCACAGCCAGGTATCATCTCTCTCGAAACCAGAAAGCACCACACCAAGCATTGCACTTCTTCACTCCACATACCAGCAAAACTCTCAATCACACAGGCGAGATCCACACTGCACGCTACGGCTCAAAAAGAGAAGTGTGCTAAGAGAGAAGACTTTCAGTGTCATTCCCCTTCTAACTGCAAACTTCAAGGCACTGCCATTCGACTAAGAGTGAGTTTCTCTTTGCCTCCTTTCAACTGTACAGCCCTCCACAGAGAGGTGCGCTTTCTTCTCGGCTGCAAGGAGGAGGGCGAATGCAGCAAGGTCGCTTTGCCTGGCTCGTTTCACTCTGCGGGGGCTGAAGCGGACACTCTC
>NW_020962693.1:0-3480 GCF_003031625.1 Empidonax traillii | reverse complement strand
GATGGGGTCACTGAGCACCGGGAGAGCCCAGCCTGGAGACATCCCCATGCCCATCAGTTCCTTCTGATGTTTTCCCTGCCCTGCACTCCCTGCTGTCCCCGTGTCTCTGCCCCTTAATCTGAGTGGGACCAACCCCACCCCGAGCTCCCCTTTGAGCTCAGCCGGCTTGGGGCAGTGCTCAAAGGTTGTACTGCCACTGTCCTGCTCTGCTTTGCTCAGTCCCTGCTCTCTGCTCTCACACAGCCCTGTGGAACTTCACAGAAGCACACCCAGTATTCCAAGTTGGAAGGGACCCACAGGGATCATCGAGTGCAACTCCTGAGCCTTCACTGGACCATCCCCAGGAGTCACACCACATGCCCTGGAGTATCGTCCAAACGCTTCTTGGACTTGCAGCAAACCAGCGGTGCTGAACCCCCACACAGGCACCTCTTGCTCCCAGACAGCAGTATCTCCAGCTTCTGGGGAAGGGAGAGGAGATGCAGCCATCACCTAAGTTATGCCAAACAGGGTATTCACATTGAGTCTTTATGTCTGCCTCACCCTTCCGGGAGGATTTGTGGGCATGTGCTGGGAATTCCTGGAGGTGCTGCCATTGCTGGAGGAGCTGCGTTTCTGCTCTTCCTCCCCCTGTCCTGGCTTTAGCTCTCCTGAAGGAAACATTTGCTTAGAGAGGCCTCAAAACACCCCCAGGTCCTTCTCCATAAAATACCCTCCTTCCCACTTTTGTGAAATCACCTGGTGCAGGCGGGGGAGGTGTCCACACAAGTTCTCGGAGAGGGGCAGAGGCAAATGGAAAGAGCCTGCAAGATCTCTCTGGGTTGAAAACAAAGCATGAATTTGTATCTCTCTCAGTTTAATGAAACACAAGTTTTTTCCTAAGGAGGAGAAGTTATGAGGAAGACCAAACTCCTCCCTTTAAGCAATTGTAAATTCAAAATTAAGAGGCTCCATGTAAAAAGTATTGAGAAAGTAAAAATAACAGTCCTTTATTAAAGGATGTATGTGTATTGGTAGAACAACGAAAGGACACAAAAATGACCAAATAATCCTGTCCTGTTCCGTGGGGGTTGCCAGTGGAGTGGGAAAGGAAAGGAGGAGAACACAGTGAGAGCAAGAGCTGGAGGAGCAGCCCCAATGCTCCCAGCTCCCAGCCATTGCCCAGCCCAGCAACACCCAAGCAAGCCCAGCCTGGACCTGCCAGTCCCATTTTCCCAGCTCAGGAGCACTGTCAGAACAGGCCGGGCTGGGTGATTCTCCCTGGGCACTGGCTGTGCTGGAGCGCTGCCTGGGCTGGCTGAGGGAGGACCTCACCGGAACAGAGGTTGTGCTGATGTTCAGCTCTTGCACGTGAGGTTTTAGAGGGAAAAGGAAAGCTCTTTCTTTCCCCTGTGGGCTGCAAGTCCTGCACAAGCCTCCGCCCTGTCATACAGGAGAGCTGCAGGGAGTTGGGCCCTCTGCCTTCATTTTTGCTGAAGGGGGCAGCGGTGACATCCCAGGAGACCAGTGACATCCCAGGGCTCTGGTGACACCACAGGGGACATCAGTGGCATCACGGGGACATGGTGCTACTGCTTGGGACAGAGGTGACATCACAGAGACAGCAGTGACATTTTGGGAACACGGGACCACCTTTGGGGAAAGCAGTGACATCGGACAGTGGTGACATCTCATGGGACAACGGTGACATCACTGGAGACCAGTGACATCACAACTGTCTGGTGGTGTCACAGGGACTGTGATGACACCAATTGGACGGCTGTGACATCATTGGCAACTCCAGAGACATCACAGGCACAGTGGTGACATCATTGGGGATGCCGGGGATGTTTGGGGGCTTTTGGGAGGGCACCTGCCCTTCAACACAGCACCTAGCACACCCCAAAAAGTGTTCGGATGCCCCTAAACTGACGGGAAAAGGGTGGGAGAGGTCAGAAGAGTGACCAGCAGCGGGGCTTTGGTTTCCTGTCCCCTCCTCTGTGTGACAGTGTCGTGTCCCCACCCTCGGGTCTGTGTCCCCAGCCCTGCGCCCCTCTGGCTCTGCCGGAACATGGAGGAGGACCAGGTCAGCCCCATGGGCTGAGACTGATGGGCTGAGCGGGGATTGAGGGGAGCCCCCCCATGTCTCCGGGGTGCAGGGGGGAAGTACCACCCTTGAAGAGGGTGGTACTGGGGTGGGATGATGCCACCCCTCGGGTCCCCAAGAGCTGCTCAGAGTGGGGAAACTAAGGCACGGATTGAGGGGTTGGTGGGGCTTTTCTCGAGGCTGTGCTTGCCTGCTGTGCCACCCCCATGCTGGGACCACCAAAAGAGGAAAGAAAGACCTGAACCTTTGTCTCTCAAGAGAAGTGCACAACCCTCGGCACTACAAAAAGAGCAAAGGTGCAAAGCACCTTTGAACTGGCAGGTATCTTTCCCTGTTACGAATCCTAGATGTAAAAGCAAAAAAAACTCTAAACCTAACCCTAACCCCTAACCCCTAACCCTAAGGCTGACCCTAAAGCTAACACTAACCCGAACCTCTAACCCTTAATCCGGTCCCAAACCCTTACTCTAACCCTAATGCTAACCTGAACCCTAAACCTAAATTGAACCCTAACCCTACCCTAACTCGAAGCCTAACACTCACACGAACCCTAACCCTCACCCTAACCCTAACCCTCACCCTAACCCTAACCCTCACCCTAATCCTAACCCAAACCCTAACCCGAACCCTATACCTAACCCGAACCCTAACCCGAACCCGAACCCTAGCCCTAACTCTGACCCTCACCCTCTCCCTCAACCTCACCCTAACCCTCGCCCTCCACCACCCCCTAACCCTCACCCTAACTCAAACCCAAACCCTAACCCAAACCGTAACCCTAACCCTCACCCTAAATCTAACCCTAACCCTCACCCTAACTCGAAGTCGAACCCTAACCCTTGTTAACCCTAACCCTAACCCTAACCCTCACCCTAACCCTCACCCTAAATCTAACCCTAAACCTCACCCTCTTCCTCACCCTAACCCTAACCCTTGTTAACCCTAACCCTATCGCCTTTCTTACACTAATTTCAAAAGCCCTCCCGGTAGTTCCCAAGCCTGTATGAAAATCTCATCCTCTCTCTGTCTCAGAGCCCCCCACTTATCTTGCAGAGAGACGGGTCTGTCCATCCACCTTCCAAAAGCACGTCCCTTCGGCTGGCTCGGGGCTTCCTGTAGTCCCTGGCTTCTTCTCTTCGTCAGCTCCAAGAAAGGAAACCAAAATCAGTGCAGGACTTGAGCATCACATAGGCCAAACCCCAACCATTCCCACACTCACCCTCTCCTAAGTGCAACCAAGTCCTCGTGTCACTGTCTCCAGCAAGAGGTGCAGAGCTTCCAACTCCCACTGCGTGGTACACCTGGAACAGGGAAAACAAACTTCCAGTGGCATTTCTGACACTTCCCTGGGCCCGTGCTCCTCCCCAATACCTCCCCGACTCACCTGGGATGCT
>NW_020962692.1:7826-11310 GCF_003031625.1 Empidonax traillii | reverse complement strand
GCCCCTCTCCCATGGTCCTGGTACCCCAAACCCATCCCTGCTGGTCTCTGGGGGCTACTGAGATGTTTCCCCCCAAGCCCACGGGCTCCTCCTGGGCTGGCACGTTGTTCCACCGGGGAATTTCAGGTTTAGGGAATACTCTGAGCATTTATTTTGCCCTGAAATGTATAATAAATGCTGTTAAAGACGTGGGCTTTGACAGAGGTAATAATAAATTCCGTGTTAAAGACAGTAGTTTAATTCCTTCTCCCCTCCAATAGTGCCCAGAATAAACTATATTCATCACCCAGTAATTTTTTACCCCATAAATCTTTAAAACGAACCGTCGGAGGCTGTTGAGGCTGAAATATTGTGAATTTATTAGATATGCCCATGTAGGATTGGATTCAGAGGTTTCCATTCGAATATATTACGGGGGAAATTTGTGTCTTTAAGTGTGACAATCCTGCCATTTTCCAAAGGCTCCGGAACAAGCGGCAGCTCCTCCAGACTCGACTCTGCCTTTTATTTGACAGAGATTTAATGATGAGCCCCTCGATGGGGGGGGGTTATTTGTGTGTGTGTGGGGGTGACATTTGCTGTGGTGCCCTTGGGTGGCAAACTAAATAAATAAGAATAAATAAATAGGTAAATACGTGTCGGGGTGGATAAATAAATGTGGAGGTAAATAGATACGTAAGTATGGAGGTAAATAGGTAAATAAATGTAGAGGCAAGCAGATAAATAATGAGAGAGGTAAATAGATAAATAAATCAATCTCGAGGTGGGTAAATAAAGAACTTTATATCAGGAAGCGGATCAATAAGTAAATAAATATATAAATGAATAAATAAAGCTGGTTTTTCCAGCGTAGCAAATACCTGACCATCTCCCAGTTTATTTTGTAAATGGGAGTGGGAATTTCACTTGGAAGTCGTGATGATGGGGAGTTTTAAAGTGAAGACTCATCCTTAAACCTGTCCCTTCCTGGCTGTAGCTTTCACAGGTTGTTTTATGGATCTACATATTATATATATTATTATTTATATATATATGTATGTGTTTATATATATATATATATAAAAAAATGTGTAATATATATATAATCTATTTTTAGTTATAAAATATTATTGACTATAACGTTATGAGTATAATAATACTGAGTTGGACTTCTGATCCCTTCCAGCTCGGGATATTCATGAATATATAATATTATGTATTATATGATTATATCATATATAATAGAAATGGTAATATTCTCTCTCTATTCCATACATCCACACCTGTGCCTGGATGCAGGTTGTTTATATTTGGGAAGTGGTGAATTGTTAATAGAGGGGAAAAGGAGGATCCCTGGGGATAAAATCCCAATTCCGCAGCAGCAGAACAGCCCAGGAGGGGTTTAAATGTGCCAAGAGGTGAGAGCAGCACCTCCAGCCCTGCCAGGTCGGAGCCTGTTGAGCTCAGGGCACCTTTGTTTTCCTTTGCTGATGCGAAATCCCAGCAGAGAGTGGGAATCTTTGTTCATTAGAGAGAGACGGAGCTAATTATAAAACCATCTCGGGGGCCACGAGGCGCCGGTAACATTTCAACCAATTGATGTGGTAACATTTACAGCGGTTCTGTTGCAAAATGTCACGTACCCGGCTCGCTTTCATTAGGGACGAGTTAATAGATGGATGGCATTGAAAGTCCCGGAATTGAAACTCCCAGGCTCGGGAATAAAATCGAGTTTCCCTTGGCCAGAACTCCCTCCGTGCCCTTCCCGCCCCCCCCTCCCTCCAGGCCCCCAGAGGTCCTCAATTCCCGGCGTTTCGCCCCCTTTGCGGTCACAGATCAAGAGTTAACAGTGAGAGCAGGAATTATAATCATGAGGACATTGAAATCTGGGGGTGGGGGAGCTCGGAGGAGCCTGGTTTGGGGTCTGGATTCACGTCCCGCTCCATCAAGGATCTCACACCCGCCAGTGTTCCGTGCCATCCTCCCTTCCCTCCATCCTCCCTTCCCTCCATCCTCCCTTCCCTCCATCCTCCCTTCCCTCCTTTCTCTTTTTTTTTTTTAATCCCCTTTTCCAAGCTGCTCCATCTGTAGATGAACAAACATCTTGATTTTATGGCCTCTTGCTTTGTACCACGGAGGGGAGAAGGGGGAGGGGGGGGAGTAGTGGAATGCCTAAGTAAGACTTTAATTCCAGATTCATTTGCGCCCGAGCGCTGGAGTTGTCACCAACCATAATGCAGGATTTAATTAAAATAACACAAGTATGTCTGGGTACGTCCTGGGGTGGCGATCACCCACTTCCAGCGCCGCTCCCAGCCCTGGATTTATGGAGGTGCAGCAGAGGGATGGGCAGGGAACACTCGCAGCGTCGTTCTCGCCGAGGCTGAACCTCCCTTCCCTCCTCTCCTGCCCTTTCCCCGAGTGGCTCTCCATGGATTTGGGACCCTCGGATGTGTGAGGGGTCTGGGGGTCCCAGGTCTGGCTCCCTGTCCTGGGCTGGGGTTGTTGAGGGGGTGCCAGTTTTTAGAGCAAGAGGGGGGATTGGGGTTTGGAACGTGGTCCCTGTGACCCCCCTGTCCAAGGGAAGAGGGAGACCCTGCTCCCTGTGCCCCCCTGTGCTGGGGCAGAGAGGTGACCCTGCTCCCTGTGACCCCCCTGTGCTGGGGCAGAGAGGGGACCCTGCTCCCTGTGTCCCTCTGTCCCTGTTCAGGTGGTTCTCCCACCCCCAGGGGTCCCTCATCCTTTCCCCACATCCCTCCCATCAATCCCAGGGGAAAGGCAGGTGGTTTAAGGTTAATTAGGATCTCGAATCCCAATGGATGCTCTTGGTGGGGAATGGGGGAAGAAAACGGGGTGGTTTTGCGAATTCCCGCTGAAGTTGTGGATTCGTCACCTTTGCCATGTCCCTTGTCCCCACCCCTGGGTTATCCTTGTTCCCTCTGCCTCCCCCAGTCCCCCAAACCCATCCCGAGGGATACAAACCACGGGGAAATAATGGCAGTGACCTTTAGGGGGGAGTGACCCACGGGGGGCTGGGGTGTGTTTCTGTCTAAAACTAGTTTAGCAATCTGATAATACTCCTGACGGGATCGGCACTCCCTGCTCCCATCCACAGCCCTGCTCCCCTCTCGGGCACTCAGGGCTGGCTGGCTCCTGGCTCAGGATTATCCCCAGCCCTCCTCGATTATCCCCAGCCCTCCTCGATTATCCCCAGCCCTCCTCGCGGGTCGCAGGCAGAGTTTAACTCCGCTGGCTGCTCGTCTCCATCAGGCCGGGAGCAGTGCAGGACTTCAGAGGCGAAAATAATTGGCTGCAGAACAAATTTGGGAAATGGAGTGTGCGATAAAGCAAATAAAAATCGCTCCCGGTTTTGGTTGTTGTTTTTTTTTTTGGTTTGGGTTTTTTTTTTTTCCTCCCCCCCTTTCCCGGTGGCAGCGGGGGCAGGGATAGGTGGGAAGGGACCGGGGGCTCGGTTATTTTCACCTCCCTTGCAACTTGGCCATTA
>NW_020962692.1:0-2662 GCF_003031625.1 Empidonax traillii | reverse complement strand
CTGCTCATTTGCATTTCCCTCCCTTTGATTATGAGCAATCGTGGGTTATCCAGCAATTCATCAAAGCAGAAATTATTTTAAAATACCTCTCGCGGTGTTGCAGCCCCGGAGCTGCTGAGGGAGGGGGTGGGCACAGGGTCCCCGGCGTGCCCAGGGCGCGGCTCGGCCCGTGGGTGCCCGGGATGCGAAGGAACCCAGGTTTTTCCTTCTGCGGGAGGATTTTTCCCTCCTGGCTGGTGGGATGTGTTCCCCCGTCCCTCCATCCCGCTGTCCCTCCCCAATCCAGCAGCGTCCTGGGGGGCCCTGGCTCTGTGCTGTTTGCTGCAGTCCTTAGGGAGCATCAGGATCCTGACCCGGAGAGGGTCAGCGTTCCTGGCACCCGTTCCTGGCTCTGGCTCTGGCAGCACCATCTGCAGAGCTGGGAGCGTGGGGAGCAGTGTCTGTCTCTGGTGACTCAGCCCTTCTCCCGAGCTCTTTCCCTGTCGGGAAGCAGCAGGGCTGAGCTTGGGGACACATTAAATGTCCCCAGCCAGGCAGGGAGGGAACAGAGCTGGGAGCGTGGGGCATGGAATGGGATGTGCTGCTGGGAACATCTACATAATTTAACGTCTTAATTTTTTAAAACTCACCTATTTTGATGCCAAACTCCTTAAATCCGTGTGTGCAAACTCCTCCTCTTTCACGGACAGAGGGAGGAAAGCTCTCCCTGTTGTTATTTGCCTCCAGGATCTGTCAGGGGGGTATGAAAACCACACCTAAATCAGGGGAGAGAATGGATTATCCAGGCATGATCCAGCTGGAGGGGCTCCTGGAGCTCCAGGCTGAGGGCTGGGCCTCCCTGGGGGTTGGTGTTTGAAATTAAATGCCCCAAAATACCGGGGTGTGAATTAAATGTTGAGTTTCTGAGCAAAACCCGGAGGACCCACCCAGAGCAGAGGGGGAGCACGGGGCAGGACGAGGGAGGGGGGATAGCAAGGACAGGGAAGGATTTGCTGGGGGAGAGGTGGGACTGGGGCATCTCCTATTGGAGTCTGGGGGGGCTGGAGAGCCAAAGAAGGGCCCTGCAGCCACATTCCCTGCCTGTGTCCCCCCAGGAGTACGACATGTACGGCTGGTGGGTGGGAGAGCTCAACGACGAGGTGGGGATCGTGCCGAGGGATTTCCTGGAGGCTGCCTACGAGCTGGACGAGCGGTGAGGAGGGACAGTGGCACCCCAGGTGAGAGGGGGCACCTGGGGCGTGTGGGGAGTGGGGTCTGGGGGTGGGTGTGTTGTGGAGTTGGTTCCACCCCGGGGGTGTCCCAGCATCCCTGGTTTTGGCTCCATCTCCTGGTCTCCTGTTTTACCTGGGAGAGCAGGAAGCACAGTGGCTGTTCCTGGGCAGTGCCACCCCGCCCAGTGTCCCTCAGATTCCATGGGAGGGATGTGCTAAAGCCACAGCAGCCACCAGGGACATGGACAGCTGTCACTGTGCCACCAGCACTGACACCAAGTGCCGCGCACGGAGAGTTTCTCTCCCAAAACCCCACAGTGGAGCTGTTCCTTTGGGGAAACTGAGGCACGGGGCAGGGCTGGCAAGGAGGGGTCTGGAGTGCTGCCACCTCCCCGTTCACCTGGAGATCTCCCCCCCAATCTCCCTGTCCCTCTGTGCCCATGTCAGTCCCTCTCGCTGTCCCCTTCCCCACCATCACCTGTGTCTCTCCCCTCCCCAAATCCAGGTGCTCCCCTCTCCCTGGCCGTGCAGAGACACCAGTGACAGCGGCTCCCACCAGCAGCTTCCCCTGCCGTGAGTGTCCCTGGCATGAAGAGACCCCCCCGTGCCCAGCAGTGCCCTCCTGGGGGTGCCCTGCAGGGTGGGGTGGGCCTGGCACCCCCAATAAAGCCAAAAAGCCCCGATTTTCCTCTCCATGTTTGGCTGCTCCAGACTTCGTGGAGCCAGAGCTGGGGGTGGGAAGTGCCCCTTGGCTCCACCCTCCACACCCCCTGCCCAGCTCTGAGCACCCCCAGATCCCCCCCTGTCCCAGCTGAGCCCAACAAATCCTCTTCCTGCTCCTGCTGCTCCTCCCGCACTTGGCTGAGGGGCCGCTAGATGGTGGTAGGGACCTGCTCAGCGCAGCCTTCCCGGGGAGGTGCCCAAACCCCCTGAGCCGCCCCCCAGAGCCCCTCCTGGCACGAGCATCGCCCGAGGGGCAGCTCCAGGGCACAGCTGGGCAGGTGTTTGGAGCTGGGGGCGGGGGGGGGATCCCATGGGATGCCAAGGATGTGGCCAAGCCCATCCCGGCGCTTGCTGCCTCGTCACGTGGCTTTGCTCCCAGCGGGGTTTTGGGGTGTGGGAGCCTGATCCCAAATCCACTGCCTCATCTGGGGTTCCAGAGACCTCCATGCTCTGCTGGGAAGATGGGAGAGGAGAGGGAGAGGTGGGAACAGGAGGCTTTGGCTGCAGTTGGAGCAGGAGCCCCCTGGCACGGTGTGTCCCTGGGGGGGAAGGACAGACTGGAAGGAGCTGCCTTCCCAAGGGATGAGGATGCTCTGGCTGGACAGCCTGGCCCCATTCTAGGCTGCTTTTCTGGCAGGAGCTGGGGAGGGGGGAGCCACCCCAATCCCTGGCACGAGGGGCTGACCCACCCCATGTGTGGCAGAGGGGACAGTCACCCCCCCCCCCAC
>NW_020962691.1:8732-11473 GCF_003031625.1 Empidonax traillii | reverse complement strand
GGTGCTTTTTCAAATTGTGGAGCACTTCTCTCGGCCTCCTCGAGCTTCTGGACAGCGAGGTCTGCTTTGAGATGGAAGAATAGCACCCTCAAGAGTTGACAGTGCTGCTTCAGGGAGCCATAGTATGCAACACACATCCTTCCTCTCTTTGTTAAATCAGCTCCCTGGCTCATGTAACTGGAGCAACGAGAACCAGTTTTCTCTTTAAGGTCTGAAATATTTGGTATCAGTCACTGATGACATGAATGTGGAAATAAGCATTTGTGCTTGTCTGGGGATGATCCTGTTCTAAACGTTTTATTTGTCTTTAGAAAAGGAGGGACAATAACAAGACAAAGATATGTCTTATTTGCTAAGTCTGGGAACCTCATTTTATACCATATTAAAGCAATTTGAACAGGAATTTTTGTTTTCGTGTAAGAAGAGATTATTTAAAAGTCCTTAACTTAGATAAAAGGGGTCTATGTAAAAAAAAAAAATAAAAAATACTGAGCAAACCAGTCCTTAAATTGTGGGGACTTGTTTGTTAATTACAGTAATTAGGAATGGAATCTGATCCTAAACTTTCTGATTTACTTTGAATTTTTTTTAATATGTGGTTAGGCCTTAATTTCAGAATGATTATAAAATGTGAGAGCATTTTAAAGACTAAATAGGCGTAGGTATTGTTACTAAATGACAAACTTAGTTATATGCTTCTGCTTACACTTTCTTAGTTATCCTTCTGTTGTTTCATGCAGCACTGAATTTTTATTTTAAATGTCCATGGACTATTCCTGTTTCTGCTGACTTCAGAGTCGGATAAGGCCTCTCAAAACCTCCGACTATAAACTGCTTACCAGCTTCTATTCCAGAGGATATTTCTCCCACCAGGCAACAAACCCAACTCTGGGTTTGTCCCCTTTCTGGAAATGGGGTAGAACCAGCTGAATTTGGAAAGATGGGTGCAGTCAGGGGCATTTTACTCTCCACTCTGAAACACCCAAACCCCACTCCTGTCACAGACTTTGGGCTTTTCCTCTGCATCATGACTTTGTTCAGAGTTCTTGCCAGTGTTCTGGTAGCTTAGACAGCTCCCTGTGGAAGCACCCCTGTGAGGCACTCCTGCTGCCTGTTGAAGCCAAGATGTATAATTTTAGAAAATACTGCCTGTGTATAAAAAACAATTTAGGATTGATTTTTTTTTCTCTTGATAGTGACAAGTATATTCTGTAGTCTGTGAATTAATATATTTCCCTCCTGCAATTACAGAATTCATTCTCCCGAGAGGACGCTGGAGTGTAAAAGCCGGCTGACTCCGCTGGCCTTGCGTTTGCTCATGAAACAGAGGTTCACACATGCATTGTGTGAATCAAAACATGGGGTCCCGGTGCACTGGCATTTTTTGTTGCCTGTTGAATACTTTGTCAATTACTTTTAAATGCAAGGAATCTGTCAAACTCTTTCTAGCAAGGAATTTACTGTCACAAGTTTGCTTTGCTAAAAAATCCAGAACTTAAAATTGCGGCTTTTTTTTTTTTTCTTTTTTTTTTTTTTTTTTTTTTTTTTTTTTTTTTTTTTTTTTTTTTTTTTTTTTTCTCCAGCCATCGCTGTGCTTGATTCATTTTCCCTGCAGATCTTTCTGTAGCAATTTTAAGCCCGCACCTGCTCCCGTGGCCTTGGCTCGTCCTTTCTCTATGCCAGTTTCAAAGGGACCTTCGGGACCAGGAGGACTAAATGCCCGTGGGATTCCTTGCGGTGCACATGCATGCTGTGCAAGGGGGGACAGAGACATCTGCTCTGCGGACCGGAGGGATGGCAGCAGGAGGAATTTTGTGCATGCTCACCCCTCCCGAGCTGAACTTCGAAACAGAGGCTCCTGGGGAGGCACAGGAGCTGCTGCACGAGCATACCCTGGAGGGGACCCGCGGGGGCTGCTCCTCTCCAGTCCCCCGGGAGCATTGATCGCCTTCAAAACCCCCAGCATACGGAGGCAGGGAACGCCCGGGGCACCGGGCCGGGGGGCCTGGGCCCGGCTGCGCCTGCGGTTATCTCGGGTCAAGGCCGGGAGGAGGTCCGGCACCGCTCGACATTGCTGAGTGTGCGTTTGGGGAAATCCGTCATTAAATTTACCTGCTTGATTCGTGCGGGGGGTGAGGGGGCCCGCAGGTGACCCGGCTCCGGCTGTCCCGTGCAGGCGGGGCAGCTCCTCCGCGCCTGGGGCGGGCAGTGACGGCCGGGGCCGGCGGGGTGGTCCGGCCGATCGCCACCGAGGCTCCGCGGCCACCGCGCTCCCCGCCCCTGCCCGCCGGGAGCCATCCCCGCACGGTCCTAGCGCCGCTCGGGGCCGGACTCCGCGGTCCGCTGTGCCCGGGGAAGCCCCGCGGGTCCCGGGGCGCTGCGGGCAGGGAACCACGGCCGGTGGGGCAGCGCGTCCCCGTCCCGACGGGGCGAACATTCCCGACTGGCCAAATATTTGCAAGTATGCGCGGCTGATGGTGAACTTTGAGACTCCCTGCGAAGCGCGGCCGGGGAGCGCTGGGCCGGAGCTCTCGGCGCAGGGGCGGGAGCGGGCGGTGGAAATGTACCGGGGCCGCCTTTGGCCGCTCCTGCCCCGCCGAGCGGCCCCGGCAGCGCAAAGTCCCTGCGCTGGGGGCCTCTTATCAGAGCGGAGCGTCCTCGGGGGCCGAGCTCGCTGAGCCGGGTGTGCGGGGCCGAGTGTGCGGGGCCGGGGTGTGCTGTGTGCGGGGCCGGGGTGTGCG
>NW_020962691.1:0-3490 GCF_003031625.1 Empidonax traillii | reverse complement strand
GCGGGGGCAGCCCCCGAGCCCCACTCGGCCCGGGGCTGGACGGGATCGCTCCGGGGGACTTTGCCTCCTCCCCGCGGGGCTCTTGGTGGGCTGCGGAGGGGAAGAAAGGTCAAGCTGCTCCTCCGAAATCCCCCGTGACCGTCAGTCTGCAAGCACTCGCTGCTCGGGATGGGTGAAAGATAAATGCAGATCAGAATCAAGGGTTTCACTTTTCAGTTAGATGTAAATCGGGGGGTCCAGAGCTGCTAGTTTTCCGAGGAGAGGGTTAAATTCCAGTGGTGTTGGGCAAAATTAATGACTTTTACTTGAGTGTGCTTCCTCCCCCAGCCCTGCAGAGCTGTACGCCCGTTGGGTAGGATGTGCCTTACTCAGTAATGCTGTCCAACGTGTAAAGTGGGGAAATGCTGTTATCGTTTGAGCAAAGATTATTGCAGGGTATATGTGGGAGGGACTGTAATCTAGTGGTTAGAGCATGGGAATACAGTCCTGGTCGTTTGAGTTATGTTCTGAACTGTGACTCACCGTGTGTGTGTGGTTTCAGCAAATCATTAATGACCCCAGAAAAAGCAGATTTTTCCATTAATTTAAATGAACTGTAGATTAAACTAGTCTTCATTGGCAGAAGAGTCAACCATTCTATGATTCAAAATTAAGATCACCTATCTACTACCACATAGGTGTTTCAATAGTTGTATAAACACAGAATGCCTTGGAATAGAATGAAGGGTAAATTATTGATAGCAGGAAAGTGTTTAGAGACACTTGCCTTAAACACAGTGCCAAAGTGAGCAGCGTTCTCTAATCCTAACCCTAACTGTGGGCTGAGCCTTCGACAAGGCCCTCACTCATGGCTTAGACAAAACAGTTCTCCCAGCACAGGGCGTTTTGCAGCCTCTTTGTGCTCTTTGCAGCCTGCTTTTCGCTTTGGCACCCCCCTCCCAGCCCTCCCCAGCTGCATATCTGCACTTTCTCTTCCCGTCAGACTGAACCCTCACCCTGGCACAGAGCTGAGCCTTCGAAAAGTCCCTAAGTCATGGCCCAGAAGAAGAAGGTTCTCACAGCGGCTGTCCAGGGGTGTTTGCTGTAGCAGCAGGGTCAGACCCAGCGGCGCTGCAGCGCCCCAGCCTCACGCGTGACCCCCTGCACTGCCTCTTGCAGCAGCGCATTATACACGCTGCCTGGTGGAAAGGATTTTAGGCACTGTCTACTCGGACAGTTGAGCTGGAAGGGACCTCTGGGGATTGTCTGTGCCAGCCCACTCCTGTGAGAACAGCTGCCAATCCGAGTGGCAGGCGGCTGCACCGTGGGCACACGTGGGTAAGTGTGGCAGGACTGTGGGCAGGGATGGCTCTCACGTGTGACATTCCCACTCCTCTCCCTGCACACACGCACCCTGCACTGAGACTAGCCTGGCACGGGCAAGGCTTGAGCAGCTCCAGCTCTGGGAGGGTGCTGTGGGTGTTATGTACTCAGTGACATTTGTCTGCTCGACTGCTGGGTGGCTTTTTGGTTTTCCCGCTGAGCCTGTTCCTTTTCTACGCAGTGCTGCAATGCTGGCAGCCTCTGCCCAGCCTGCCACACCAGTGGGGCTGTGCAGTCCTTCCTCCTCCACCCCTGACCCTCGCCAGTCCCAGACATGGGGCTGGGGACACGGAGGGGTGAGGTGTGGGAGTGGGCAGTGACTGAGAGGCTGAGCGAGTAATGCCGTGTTTGGGAGGAAGGGAGTAGTTGTCTGCCAGCGCTGTGTGCAGAGTTGAGAGATTGCTCATGACCATAGCAAAGTCCTGCAGCAGCTTGGGGGTGGCGGGGGAATGTCAAGATTTCTCAGTCTTTTATTTTTCTCTGCTGCAACTGATGAAATTGCCCCTGAGGAGCTTTCCTCATCCACCTGCTTCAGGAGGTTGGAGGACAGGAATGAATTTCCACACTGAAGCAGGGCAGTGAGAGATGCTTTGCCACGAGGAGAAAGCAGGTGCTCTGCACTTAGTGGTTTGGATTTACTGGGTGAATTGAGTTTGACCCAATTCAATAGTGAAAAGAATGGCAAATGTCTGAGCAAAGAGTGGAGAAACAGGCCCACTGCCCTCTCTTGGAATAATAGATTAGGTTAAAAGTAATGTTTATTACATTGACATCTCTGGTTTTAGGTGTATCTTTCTTCCCCTGTAAAGAAATCTGTGTTTGTACACATGAAATCACATACAAAGACCACACAAATATCAGTGTTTCACTGTGGTTTGCTGTATCATACAAGGGGTAACTGGATTTTAAAGCCAAGACAACACGTAGTAATAACAGGCATATCACAAGAAACTTCAGAAGAACCAGAAAGTCTGTTCAGATATTTCCTTGAAGTCCATATTATATTATTAATTTTTTTTATGGTACTACTTAGTATCTCAAACTTGGGCTATGGATCCAAAGAGAGAAAATCAGCCTTTATCCCAAGGAGTTTACAGCTTTGGTGGAAAATCAGCATATGCTCAGCTGATGGAGCACCTGTATATCCAGAGTAATCCAGTCTGTGTAGGTAGCCTGAAACAAAAATCAACTGTTTGGAACACAGATTTTTTTTATTTATCAACCATTATCAGGTTGTTCCTCAGGTTTACCTCTGGCAGGGTAAAGGCAATATGTTTACACTGTCTTGCATGCCAAGAACTTTGCTAGAGACTTCCCGAGCTCCCTCTCCATGCAGGAGCAATGGGCTGATGTCTCCAGGACTATGTGGCTATACCTCTTTAATTGGAAGGCAATCCTCGTAAATGGAATCTGATTCATTTACTCTCAGTATTTAAGTGCAATTTTCTTAGTTTAACACCATTCTATTTTACTGCAGTATTGCATCTTGCCTCTGAAATTAATAGTTAACCACGGAGAAAGACAGGTCTGGCAGAATGGAAATCAGGCATTATATTATCCCATGAGTCACATACGTGCAGAGAACCAAACAAGTGTCAGCCAATGGCTTTGAGCCCAAAATATGTCAAAGAGGAGATGAGTATCTTCATTTATATTAAGTAGATAGAAGGCTTGCTGCCATTCCCATTAAACAGGTTGGAGTTCTGCCATGGACTTCAGTGGGAACAGGATTGGGCCCAGGCATGGAAGCTGGCTCTGGTTACCTGCACTGACTGTATCTTCTGTGCAGCAGGGCAACTTATATTTTAACAACAGTTCCTAGTCAACAGAGAGATTCAAAACCTCCCCTGGTTTTAGGCATTACTCTTTCCTTTATTAGTTTGATGGCCTGACTCCTTCAGAGTGTGAGGATGCTCAGTAGTAGGCAGCAACGGATGATTTTCTGAGTGCAGCTTCACTGACAAGTGGAGAGTTATTAGCACAGAACTGAGAGGGGTTTTGTGATTTCTGATTGTTTACACTTAAACTTAAGAACCACATTTAGGAATCAACCCCACTTTAGACATTCAAACCACTTTCTCTGGCAATATCCCTTTGGAGTCGGGGAAAGTCTTGGCTGAATAAATGC
>NW_020962690.1:8166-9923 GCF_003031625.1 Empidonax traillii | reverse complement strand
AAACGTTCCCACTGAGTTAGAAAACTAAATTCAGAGGAATAGATCTGTGAAAAGAAATCTGTAGTGCATGAATCTCCGGGTCGGCTACAAAAGAGTTGTTCCACTAGGATGCAGCAAAAAAAATTCTACTCTTCTGAGAGAATTTCTGACATTTTGGTCTCTTTGCCTCTTATTTTGAGAGAGAATTCAGGAGAGGAATGCATAAAGATTGTTCTATATAAAATGTTTCAGAAACTACAGTAATTCATATTGTTTCTGTGAATTCCTGATACTGGAAAAAAAAAACCCAATTAAAACTGTGTTCACTATTTTGAAATCACAATTTTCTATGCCTTAGGTTGTTGTTGCAAAGGCGATTTCCCAATAGCATTTTGCAATCAATTTAATGCACGCTAAAATCTCATTCTTTATTTGTGTACACTTCTGAGTTAATGAAATTGCTACTCTTTGAAATTCAGTTGTGAATTTAGCCATCTGCATCTGTAACCAAGCTGTAAAAGTCTTGTTAAAAAATTTCCTCAATACTAAAATAGCTGAAAAAAAAAATTACAGAAGCAAAGATAACTGGACATGAGCGTTACAAAGTAGAAATCTTACAAACCATGTACCACATCTTTAAAAGTGACATTTTTCATCACTTTTTATATTTTTTCAAGAACATATGCTCCCATATTAGCTCCCATGAATTTATTTGGTCCTATCACTTCTATTAAATTTTATTTCTAATGATAGTGTTCTGTGGCTACTAAGAGCATTAGTCAAGGTTCCTCTTTTATAATGACTGCTGTATGATAGTGAAGGAACATGGGAAAAAAAAGCTTTAAAACCAAAAATGGCTTGTTAATGAAAATGCTACATGTTGATTCAGTAGGAATATATGAAATATATGCATATAATCTATTATCTATTCTTGAAGTGCATATATATGTCTTTAAAACATACAGAAGAACTAGAACTACTGGAATATGAAGTGTTATTTTGCACATAAAGTTCTGCTGGAAGCCCTAAAATTTTTTTGATATTTTATCCCCCATCTAGTTTGTTGTTCCAGACGGCAGCAATAGGAGCCCTGAGAAGTGAGCCTGCATCCCTCTGGTGCCAAGGGGATGTGTGATGGCCTGGGCTCTGTGCTCTGCCCCTTGTGGGGCTGCAGAGCTGGGGGCAATGGCCGTGGGCACGGCCGGGCTGTCTGCGTGGGGCTCCACGGGCTGTGCCATGAGGGAGGCCAGGGCAGGCCAGGGGGTCCCCTTGCCGGGGTGGAGCCCCGGCCATGGCAACGGCGGGGTGTTGCCGTGTTCCATGACCTGTGACATCACGCAGGACAAGCCGTGGAACGGTGCTCCAAGGGCTCCAGGCACACCGGGACGCAGCGTTGACACTGCAGAGCAGCTCGAGGCAGTGGTGAGTGAGGCAGGGGGAGCAAGGCTGGGCTGCCCCAGGGCTGCCCACAAGCACCTGGGGCCGCCCTGGGCGGCTTCTGGGGCTGCAGGGAGGGCACAGGGGCTGCCACAGCACCTGGGCCACATCCGCTTCCACCCATTCCCAGCCCCCTGCGGTTCCTGCCCCCTCTACCCCAGGGACCAATTTCCCCATCCAGCCCCACTGAGCCCCTTCTCTCTCTCCTCCTCCTCCAGGCCATGGCTTGCAGCTTCACTCGCCTCCTGGTGCTCCTGAGCATCTTTCTGTGCATGAGGAGAGTGGGTGATGGAAGAGAACAGGCCACTCAAGAGCTCCTGCACCAGCATGAGGAGCAGCAG
>NW_020962690.1:0-3504 GCF_003031625.1 Empidonax traillii | reverse complement strand
GCACCAGCATGAGGAGCAGCAGAGGCAGCAGATGGCTTGGCTGCTGGCAGAGGTGGAGCAGAGAAGCCAGGTGCTTAATGAGAGGGAGCAGAGGATGGAACAGATGTTTCAGATAAAGCAGAAGAATCAGATGCTGCAGGACATGAAGAGGAAGGGCCAGATGCTGAAGGAGATGGAGCAGAAGGGCCAGATGCTGAAGGAGAGGGAGCAGAGGATCCAACTCATGTTTGCGATGAAGCAGAGGAGGCAGATGCTGGAGGACATGAAGCGGATGAGCCAGATGCTGGAGGAGACCGAGCAGTGGAGCAAGATGCTGAAGGAGAAGGAGAAGAGGATCCAACTGACGTTTAAGAGGAAGGAGAGGAGCCTGGTGCTGGAGTGGATGAAGCGGAGGAGCCACATGCTGGTGGAGATGGAGCACAGGAGCCACATGATAAACGACAGGGAGCAGAGGATCCAAATGCTATTTGAAATGAAGCAGAGAAGTCAGCTGCTGGAGGAGATGAAGCAGAGGAGCCAGCTACTGGTGGAGATGGAGCACAGGAGCCACATCATGGAGGAGAGGGAGGAGAGGATCCAACTGCTCTTTGAGATGAAGCAGAGGAGCCAGATGCTGGAGGAGATGAAGTGGAGGAGAGAGATGCTGGAGGAGACGGAGCAGAGGAGACAGGAACCATCCACAGTTTCCCAAGACAGCATGCTCCCCTCTGCCTGCCAGCACTGGTGGCTCTGGCTCCCTGCTGAAATCCTCCTGGTGTTCTTGGCCTTCTGCTGGCTGTCCAGGCGCAGGAGCTCTGCCTACAACCGCTCCCACACCAGCAAACCTGTGGCCAAGCTGAGGAGCACAAGCCTGAGGAGGTGGCAGACGACGCCTGGCAGCACAGACTGCAGGGCCCAGCTGTGTCCCATCAGAGCTCCTCGTCAGCATCTGGCCTGGACGGACATGCAGTCCCTGGGGAAGGGCAGCACCAGGCGGGTGCTCCCTGCATCCGACAAGGCCTTCCCACAAAGAACTTTCGGAAGGCGCTCCCTCTCCGGCATCTTTTAATATTCATTCGTAGGAAACCCCCCCCTTAAGGACTAAAATGTATTTCATGCACTGTCAATCAGTTTCTGGGGAGACATCTTTACAAGTAACATACAGAGCCCATTTTCACACAGCAACAACATCCTATGAAATGAATTCCTTAGGCAAATGAATCCTCTAGGAAATGATGAAAAGGACGCATTAATCGAGAATTTGTTTCATGAGAACTGTCAGTCTTAAGTTTTGAGAAAAATGTCCACCACTGGGGAAATTCCACTGTTCCCCACCTGGCTCCCACTGTTTCTCTGTCCCCATAATTCTGTTGCATCAAGTGCCATATCTTTTTCCTCTGAAGACTTATAGATGACCTGCATATTTGATCAAGGCACAATACAGCTCTTTCCAGTCTTCATAAATATTAATTATCCTAATTAAATATTAAAGCAAATAGTAAATCATAATCAAAATTAAAATATTAAATATTTATTGAAGGAAATTTCTGTTGGTGACTCTGAGAGCACATTTCCAGACATTATCTCCTAGTTAATGTTGTGCCATTTATAATTGTTAAGGTAATGGTCCAGTAGCCAATTACGTGTTTCAGACCGATACATTCATGTTCAAGTCACCTCATTTCTTTCTCCTTGAAATAGGTCTTTTGAGCTATATTGAAACCACTGACAAAACTTCTGCTGTAAATTTCTAGTTTGGGGAACAATGACTACAGCAGAAGACACAAGAATTATCCTGCTCAAAGTCGACACTCGCTCTCAGTTCAAAGCCTGCTGGCCTTGGAACTTGGTCTCCTCCAGTTGGCGCTGCTTTGAGCTGGAGGTTTGGACTAGCTGTTCTCCAGGAAACCCTTCCAACCCCAACTATTCTGTGATTGTTTTTCATAATACCTATGCCAGGAGAGTTGGTATTTTTATTGCAAAATTGACACTAATGTACTAGAACATGTAAATGATGATAGAATGGGAAAGGTCAGGTTATTAATGCTTGTACTATTTACTTTTTCCACTGTTTATGCTGCTTATATAGATTTGAACTGCTATAATTTTCACACACTCAACTGATTTCCACATATTCAAGAAACCTATCTTAGATTATTTTTACTAAACCACCATTGAGAAGAAGAGGATAAAGAATTCGCATAGCTCTGGAAGCAGTACAAACATAGGGTCTGACAGGAAATTCGGCCCCTTGTCTTTTTCTTCCAAGTTTAAAGTGATAAAGTGTCCCTGAAACCTAGAAACCCATGTCTGAAACCATTTACTTTTCATGGAATGGGTTAGTCATCACAGGCAAATTTGAACAAAGTCCTTGATGAAACAGGTAGAATACTGAATATGCAATAAATAAATATGAGGGGTTTTTTGGTGATCCAGGTCTGAAACTTTCAGATATCAGAATGAATATCCTATTCTGAGACCTCAATTTCTCAAGTAAAATATATCTTAACAAAAATAGGAAAAGTCTGCCTTCCCCCCCCCCTCCCCCGCCCCGTGTTAGTGTTAATAGGACCTGATTTTATTAGGTTTTATTTCTGGCCTCATTTTTGTTCATGTATGAGGATTCTGTTCCACTTGAAATTGTGGAGGCTGAGGTTAAAATCATCAGCCTAGCACAGCTACCTATTTGAAACAGCTGATCTAACAAAAAGTGAGGCTAAAAAGAATCAAAATGTGTAGGTTTCTGTTAATTTTTAAATTATGCATTTGTAACGTATCTGCTGTCACCATGTTTTGTCAGTTGACTTCCTACAGCCTAATATTTCCTGAAAAGCTTGCTTGCTGTTTCTGGTGTTCTTTTTTAATGTAGCAATTTAGAATTAAAAATAATTATCCCCTTACTTTTCAACAATTGTACTGTAAATGATTTTAAACCTAATGTGGAATTAAATGAGAAAGAAAGATGGCGAATGCAAATAATACACATGCCACCTACTATTGGACATATGGATTGATATTAAAACTATATTAAACTACATTTTACAGGCTCAACTTTTATTAATCTAGCATAGGTACAATTTATAAATATTTATGTTGAAACAGATGAAGCTAAAGAGAATGTGGAGTAAAGCAGTCAGGCTTTCCATCTGTTTCTATGTGGAAAGTACTTTTAAAAAATTCAAATATAAATTGTATGCATTGTATGGACAAAAACCCCCAACCAAAAACCCAACAGTTAGCAAAAAGAGATGTTAATTTGTGTCTAAATTAAAAGAAAGATAACCAAAGGTCTGCTGTTACACATCTTTATTTATCAGTAGCCAAGCATAGGGTGCAGACCAGGCCGTGCTGGGTGAGACTGTTCTCACTGTGCTGCCTCTTACAGCTATGGCCACAGATTGCTCTGGAATGTGCAAGTGCTCAGCAATTCAATGTGCCTTAGATTGAATTAATGGATAAGAAGAAAGCCATTGCTGTCATCAATACTTGCATGCCAGAATCGAACCTGATGGGCTTTCTGTAACT
>NW_020962689.1:8446-10486 GCF_003031625.1 Empidonax traillii | reverse complement strand
GGGGTCACTGAGCAAATAGTCTAACAGTGGGTTTAAAATAAAAACAGAGTTTAATTAGTAGAACTGCTCTTCCACATAATCCATAATTAAACACAGAGCTGAGAGCCACGAGAGAGTTTGGAAAATAAAAATATAAATATACTCCAAATAATTACACACATTCAGGACAAAAAGATCCACAAACTAATTGTGTTGTGCACAGAAGGTGAAATTGTGTCTCCACTGAAGCCTGTGTTAACATTCAATTTATGTTAATAAGGCTTAAATTTAACACCTCTGAGGCAGTGCTGAGCACACAGGTGTAAGTTAATGAAACAGGGCACACTGACTTTTACTTTCTGATGTCTATTTGTATTTATATGTTTGGTATTAATTAATGAAGTTGTATTTCTGTTTATATACAACTTAAAGGAAGCTTCCTTATCAGTCCAGAAAATCCTTCTGTAAGCACGACTTGCATTCAGTCCTTTTCAGTGCCATTGCACCCAGGGAACTGTCCTGTACTCAGACTCGACCTATTGCCTTTCTTAAACCACTTAGAACACAAGAAAAGGGATGTGCTCCCATTTTCCTGTCCCTATGAACAGACACAAATGTGCAGCCAAGCAGCAGTCCTGTGATTTCCCATTTTCTCTTTTTCCCTGTGTTCTCCCAGTGCCACAACCTCTCTCTTTGTTGCACTTCTCAGGCAACAATGACTGTAACCAACACTTTTGGACCCAGCACAAATAAAGCCCAAACCAGAAGATTAGGAGAGAAGAGCTCCCCTGGAAGAGGAGCTGAATCCCTGCAGGCGTTTTATCCCCTCTGAAGCCATGGAAGGTTCGTCTCTGAGAGCACAGCAGAAAATAATGAGCTCATTTGTTGTTTGTTTGTTTCTCCCTCTTGGCAGAGCAGCCAGCAACCAGAAAACAAGCCTTTATTCTTCATGGGTGATCAAATGGCTGATTGAACCCTGAAAGCTTTGCTCTTGCAAAATGCTTCTCCTTTCTGGGGCCACCATGTCCCCCCTTGGTGAGCTGTCCTCGTGCTCCAGGCGATGCTCTCACAGGGGAGTGGGCAGAGGCAGCTCCCAGGGGAGCAGTGACTGGCAAGGCAGGGTCCATGGAATTGCTCAAGGACCAAAGGGAAGGTGCCCAGAGTCACTCCCCGTGATGAGGCTCTGGGAGGGGAGCACTGTCCGTAGCAGCACCAGAACAGATGGGTAGAGGTGTTCATTGGCCTCATCCTCCCCTGCACACACCTACCCCACCCTTCCCAGCAGCAGAGATGGCCAGGCATGGATAGAGCCACACAATGGTGGAATTGTTAGAGTTGGAAAAGGCCTTTAAGATTATTGAGTTCTACCATCAAACCAGCACCACCACATTGGCCACTAAACCAAGTCCTCAAGTGCCACATCCAGTCATTTCTTGAACACTTCCAGGGATGGGGACTCCACCACTGTCCTGGGCAGCCAGGGCTTGAAAACATCTTCTGTGAAAAACGTTTCCCTAATATCCAACCTCTACCTCCCCTGGTGCAACTTGAGGCCAACAATTTCCTCTTGTCCTGTCACTTGTTACCTGGAGAAGAGACCAAACCCACCCAACCCCACCCTCCTGTCAGCGAGCTGTAGGATGTGCAGGAGTTAGGAATGGCCATTCCACTGCAGAGATGTCCATAAACTACAGGCATGAACTGGAGTGACCAGAAGCTGTTTAAAAATATGTAACAACTAAAATAATCCCTGGATATTTCTAAGATCAACAGCCAGTTTTATTTTGTCTTTTATTTTTAAAGAAAAAGGTCTCCAGCAGGTCTTTAAGCCTGTCCCATATTTTCCCCCTCCCATTCCAGGAAAGCCAGGCTGCTACTTGGATGTCACTTCAGGTGTACAGAGACAGCAGGCACTGGGAGCACTAAAATTGGATGACATGGGCAGGTATTAGTGGAGAAATGCCTGGAGAGATCCAGCCCAGCCTAAAGGGATGGATGGATGGATGGATGGATGGATGGATGGATGGATGGATGGATGGATGGATGGATAATTGGATGGAT
>NW_020962689.1:0-3505 GCF_003031625.1 Empidonax traillii | reverse complement strand
TTAATCATGAAAGTTGTGATTTGTAATTCTAATATTTACACAGAAAGCTCTTTTTCTTATGTCTCTCTCCATAAGGCAATATTGGAATCAAAGTGTGGGTTTCATTTCATGAAGCTTTGAAGTTGATCCTTTTGACATTTCACATTTCCATGTCACGTTTTTAATTATGAAAAAGAAGTTTCACTCATCATCATTTCATTTGTTGCACATTTCCTTCACTGCCTCTTCCTCACCTCCATCAGCAAACTCAGAGAAGAGAAGGGAGCAGGAAGGCACAGCGTGGGAGCAGTGGGAGTTGTGCAGGCAGGGAACAGGCTGGGAACAGGCTGGGAACAGCCAGAGGGTGTCCTCTGGCTCTGGTGAATGACATCAAAATCACAGAATTATAGAATCATGGAATCACAGAATGGTTTGGGTCAGCAGGGACCTTAAAGCCCATCTTGTTCCACCCCCTGCCATGGGCAGGGGCACCTTCCACTAGACCAGATTGCTCAAAATCCATTCTCCCCCCTGGGAAGCACACAAATCCCTCTGGGCAGCTGGAATGGTTGATGCCTGAGGGGGATCCCCTGGGAGCAGGGGGTGCTCCTGCCCAGAGGACCCTGCCCACAATCCCATGGGAAGGACAGCACTCACATCCCCTCCCTGGCTCTGAACACCCTCCACGGTGCCATGGGCCTTGAAACATCTCACTAAAATTCCCAGCACCAGACAGAAGGGGCTCCTTTCCAGAACAAAATCCTGCATCCTCCCTCCCCTTCCAGGGGAACAGCACAATTGTGGGTTAGTTCTTCTTGGGGGGACAGAGGGGGAAGGGAGAGAAGAGTGGCTGTTTTTGAAGCTCAGCACAGCTGTGCACATCAAATACAGTTTTCAGAAGCCAATACAAAAATTACTTTTCCGCCTTAAAAAATTGCTAGGATTTTTTAAAAGTCTTTTTTTCCTCCATGGGAAGCAAAGGGGCTGCTGCCACAACCTCCTTCAGTTCATCCTTCCCTTTACAACCATTCCATAAACTGAGGAACGTCAGAACCAAACCTTTAATTACTGTTTCTATCTCAGAGCAAACCTCAAAGCCAAGTGAGCTCTGGGGATCTGCACAGTCCAGCTGAAGATCACTGGAGAGATTTTCCCAACCCACCAGACTCATGGAGCTTTGCCAGATGTGGGGAAGGAAGATGCTCCTTCCCATGATTCTCCCACAGAGCCCCTGTTAACACACCCACTAAAAGAGTCAGTGGCCTCACTTTTTAATTTATTTATAAGGTTGTTTTCTACCCTGGGCTGTGGCTACAGCCAGCACAGCAAGATCCTGATTATGCACAGTTAGTTCAGGCTTCTGGGAGATGGGTTCATTCGGGCACAGAGCCAGGGCCACGTGTGGAAGGGGAGCACAGGGGATGGGAGGGCTGGGGAGGGCGGGGGGATGCAGGGGATGATGTTCCATGGCCCTGACAGCCCTTCCTGCCTGTGCAGAGCGTGGCTGTGGATGGTGCTCCAGGGCAGCCCAGGGTTGTGTAACTCCATGAATAAAACCCTGTGGATGGACCTCCAACCTGCAGAGAGCCAGTGACCCAGCCAGGGCTCGAGGGGCTCCTCTTGAAGGAGGGTCACCTCCATCAGCACATCCCAGGAGCCCCTAGAGAGATTTCCTGGCTCCCCTCACTGATCCCAGCTCCCCTCACTGATCCCAGCTCCCCTCACTGATCCCAGCTCCCCTCACTGATCCCAGCTCCCACACTGATCCCATCTCCCACGCTGATCCCATCTCCCACGCTGATCCCAGCTCCCACACTGATCCCATCTCCCACGCTGATTCCTGGCTGCAGGAAGCCCCTGGATAGAAGGAGAACAGGGGGTCCCTGTGGGGTGTCAGAGGTGAACCCCCCCTGCCCTGGGGCAGCCATGGGGCTCCTGCCACTGCAGAGAGAACCATGAAATGCTGCCCTGGCAAGATTTAACTCTGTTTTACTGCTCAAACCTGCTGGATCCTGCCCAGCCCCCTGGGAGTTCTCCAGGTGTTCCCTGCCTGCAGGAAGTTCTCCTACACCTGAGGTGGGAATGGATCAAGCCTGAAAACTCATCTTGGGAGCACGATGTGGAGAGGACAATGGTTTGCCTGGAAGTCGTATTACCTGGACAACACTTTGTTTGTCTGTGAAAGGGATAGTATCACATTAGAAAAGAAACAAATAACGAATTCCAGGTCTCCCCAATCCAGAGAGAGTTCATGTGATAAAATATACAAAGGATCAGAGTGCTGTAGGTTCTCTTGCACCGAGTTTGTGTTTTCCAATACAACGCTGAGGGCAGATGTAATCCCTGCCTGCTGGCAATCGCTGTTCCCAAACCCCATTCCTGTGCTCTCTAAAGATAAAAGCCATGTTAGAAATCAGGAAGTTGTTGATAAACTGCTGCCATTAATCCTTGCCTAAAAAATATACAATAATCATTTTAGATCCCTCTGAAAGGGCAGCAGTCAAAGCTGTGATTCAGTTTGGAGGTTTAAAGATACATAAAATTAAAAATATCCCCAGTGGAGCCTGTTGGTTCCGTGTTCTCTGAGGACATAAAGGGCAGGAATGCACCTGCGGGAGCTGTCAGGGATGTGATGCAGATACCAGCACACACACACTGACTCATCCTGCTCAGGGCACAGAGCAGAGCAGGAACAACACTGAGCTGTCTGATAGGGAAACAAAGAGAAAAGTGTGTTTGTAAAAACAAACAAACAAAAACCCCCAGACAAACTGCTCTGATTGCACAGCTCCACGTCTGCCTCCTGTTATCCTGCAGGAATGTACCATCTTCCCGTGGCACTGCTGATGGCACTGGAAGAGGATGTGGATTTGTGGCAGAGGAAGTGGACAGGCTTGGCCGTAGCACTCGAGAAAAGCTTCGTGTCCTGGACAGCAGTTTGGCTCTGGGAATGACTGGGCTTCTTTTCTGGAGTGCAGCTGGCAGGGGTGGGCAGGGGGAGAAGGGCTGGGAGAGCCTGGAGCTCCCAAAATATATGTGGAATAATCAGAGGGTTAAAAAAACTCTCATCCCTCCAAGCAGGACGGCTGGGGGGAACAGAATTCCCTGCCAGCTCCAGCTGTGCCACTGCCAGTGGCTCTGGGCACTCCAGCTCTCCCCTCCAGGCTCCTCAGTGTCTCCCCTCCAGGTAGGACTGGCACCTTCCTCTCCTGGCCCTTTTGTTGTACCCAGACCTCACCCCTCACCCCTCCTCCAGGGAGGCTTCCCCTGTCATCGATGCCTCTTCCCAGCCCTCCCAGCCCTCCCAGCTCCCTGTTCCCAGCTCATGAGCAGCAGCACAGTGAGGGATCAGCCCCCCAGCTGCTGCTGCTCTCTCCCAGCTCCCGACCATCTGGAGCACTTGGGAGCAATGCAGTGCTTCCACAGGGCATGGCTTGTGGGATGTGCAACCTGGGCAGGGATCAGGAGCATCCCCACACGGCTCCCACTGCTCCCACACCACAGAGGAAAAGCCAGAGTCACAGTC
>NW_020962688.1:5667-9186 GCF_003031625.1 Empidonax traillii | reverse complement strand
CTATCCCCTATGATGTCACCAGTGACACTGATAATAGCACTGGTGTCTGTGATGTCACCCCTGGCCTTGTGCAGTCACTGATGTCCCCTGTGATGTCACAGATGTCCCTGTGATGTCACCGATGTCCCTGTGACATCACGGCTTTCCCAATGTTGTCACCAGTCCCCTGTTATGTCACTGGTTTCCAAGGATGTCACTGTTGTCTCTGTGATGTCACCACTGTCCCCAGTGGTGACTCCATGTCCCACTGAGGTCACTGATTTCCCTGTGATACCAGGGCTTTCCTTTTTTGTCACCAGTCTCCTGTGATGTCACTGGTCCCCAATGATTTCTCTGGTGTCCCTGTGATGTCACCACTGTCCCTGGTGATGTCAGTGGTGTCTCTATGATGTCAACCCTCTCCTTGTGAATTTTTCGATGTCCCAGTGACATCACAGCTCTTCCTTTGTTGTCAATATTCTGCTGTGATGTCACTGCTCCCCAATAATGCCACTGCTGTCACTGTGATATCATCACTGTCACCAGCAGTGCCACCATGTCCCTGTGATGTGACCAGACCCTTTTGATGTCACTGATATCCCTGTGACATCACTGCTGTCCGTCTGTTTTCACTCTGATGTCACTGGTCCCAAATGATGTCCCTGCTGTCTCCAGTGATGTCACCACTGTCCCCTGTGATGTCACCAATTTCCTCTATGATGTCACTGATGTCTTTGTGATGTTGCCACTGTCCCCTGTGATGTCACCGATAGTCCTGTGGCATCACGACTATCCCTTTGTTGTCAACAGTCCCCTATGAGGTCACTGGAACTCAATGATGTCACCACTATCCCCTGTGATGTCACCAGTGTCACCAATAATGTCACTGGTGTGACACTGTGATGTCACCCCTTGCCTTGTGAAATCACTCATCTCAGCTGTGATGTCACAGACGCCCCTGTTGATGTCACTGGTGTCTCTGTGGTATCATCACTGTCCTCTGTGATGTCAACAATGTTCCCAATGATGTCACTGCTGTCTCTGTGATGTCATCACTATCCCCTGTGGCACCACCAGTGTCACCGATAATGTCACTGCTGTCTCTGTGATGTTACACCTGGCCTTGTGATGTCACCGATGTCCCCTGTGATGTCACCACTGTCCCTGTGACATCACAGCTGTGCCTTTGTGGTCAACAGTCCCCTGTGACGTCACTGGTCCCCAATGATGTCACTGCTTTCTCTGTGATGTCACCACTGTCCCAAGGTGTGGCTCCATATCCCCATGATGTCACTAACTTCTCTGTGACATCAGCGCTGTCCCTTTCTTGTGATCAGTCTCCTGTGATGTCACTTGTCCAAAATGATGTCACTGATGTCCCTGTGGTGTCACCACTGTCCCTGGTGATGTCACTGGTGTCTCTATGATGTCAACCCTCTCCTTGTGAATTTTCCGATGTCCCAGTGACATCACAGCTCTCCCATTGTTGTCAACATTCTCCTGCAATGTCACTGGTCCCCAGTAATGTCACTGCTGTCACTGTGATTTCACCACTGTCCCCAACAGTGCCACCATTTCCCTGTGATGTGACCAATGTCCCTGTGATGTCACCAGGCCGCATTGATGTCACTGATATCCCTGTGACATCACTGCTGTCCCTCTGTTGTCACTCTGATGTCACTGGTCCCCAATGATGTCACTGGTGTCTCTGTGATGTCACCCCTGGCCTTGTGAAGTCACCGATGTCAGCTGTGATGTCACAGATGTCCCCAAAAATGTCACTGCTGTCTCTGTGATGTCACCACTGTGCCGAGCCGTGGCACCATGTCCCAGTGAGTTCATCGATGTCCCTGTGACATCACGGCTGTCCCTTTGTTGTCAACAGTCCCCTGTGACATCACTGGTCCCAATGAGGTCATTGCAGTCTCTCTGATATCACCACTGTCCTTTGTGGTGTCACCAATGTTTCTGATGATGTCACCGGTGTCTCTGTAATGTCACCCTTGTCCTTGTAAAGTCACCAATGTCCCCATTGATGTCACCGATGTCACTGTGATATCACAACTGTCTCTTTGTTTTCATCAGTTCCCTCTGATGTCACTGGTCCCCAGTGATGTCATGGATGTCCCTGTGATGTCCCTAGTGTCATCAGTGATATCACTGATGTCTCTGTGATGTCACACCTGGCCTTATGCAGTCACTGATGTCCCCTGTGATGTCACCAATGTCCCTGTGCCATCACAGCTTTCCCATTATTGTCACCAGTGCCTTGTGATGTCACCAATGTCCCTGATGATGTCACTGATGTCTCTGTGATGATACCCCAGTCATTGTGAAGTCACCGATGTTCCCTCTGATGTCACTGGTTCCCCTGTGATTCATGACTGTCTCCCTGTTTTCACCAGTCACCTTTTGTGTTACTGTTCCTCAGTGGTGTTACCTCTGTTCCTGTGGTGTCACCACTGTCCCCAGTGACTTCAGCAATGTCCCCGATGATGTCACTTGTGTCTCTGTAATGTCAGCCCTGTGCTTGTAAAATCACCGGTGTCCCTGTGACATCACGGCTCTCCCTTTGTTGTCAGCAGTCCCCTGTGATGTCACTGGTCCCCAGTGATGTCACCCATCTCCCTTTGATGTCACCACTGTCCCCTGTGATGTTAACAATGACCCTGATGATGTCACTGGTGTCACTGTGATGTCACCCTTGCCCTTGTGAAGTCACTGAAGTCCCCTGTGATGTCACCAATAGCCCTGTGACATCACAGCTGTCCCTTTGTTGTCAACAGTCCCCTGTGACATCACTGGTCCCCAGTGATGTCCCTGCTGTCTCTGTGATGTCACTAATGTCCCCAGAGGTGGCACCATGTCCCCATGAGGTCACTGATGTCCCTGTGATGTCACGAGATGCCTTTGACTTCACTGATATCTCTGTGACATCATGGCTGTCCCTTTGTTTTCACCAGTCCCCTGTTGTCGTGGTCTTGCCCTCCAGCCAGCCCCTGGAGCTCAGGATGGTTTTGTCCGGGTGAATTTCCAGAGAAAAAAGCCAATCAAAACTTTAGTAATGCCTTTGCTAATTACATATTTAAGAAAATGGAAGGGAAGGTTGGTGGCGCAGTTGAAATTAGGAGCAGTTGAAATTGGTGGCAGTTGAAATTAGGGAGTCATGTAGGGAGAGAGAGGCAGGCCCCAGGTGGGGGCCAGGCCTCCCTCCTCCCCCGGCCCTGGGCCAGGGGCAGGTGTGGCACTGAAGCCCCTTCTCTCTTGTAGGAGAGTAAAGGAAAAAATCTTTAAAGGACTGAATGCTTGGACAAAAAAACGCTGCAGAAGAAATTCCAGCAGAGAGAGAATGAAGTGTCCAAGGTCAAAGCCGGCAGCTGGAGGAGAGAGAAGTTCGAAGAGGGGGGCTGTTTCTCCCCCCTTTCACTCTCTCTCTTCAGCAGGGAAAAGACTGAAAAATAAATCCCTGCTACCTTTGGAAGATTGTTGGGGTGAGGAGACCCCCATGCGGCTCACAGAGGAGCTTGTGGATGTACCAGG
>NW_020962688.1:0-1358 GCF_003031625.1 Empidonax traillii | reverse complement strand
CCCTGACAGAGCCCAGGCCCTTCTGCTGGGGGTCCCTGCAGAGCTGAGCAGATCCAGGTCACCTCCCCTTGCTCTGCCAACCCCCTGGGCCTGCTCTGGGCCCTGCAGGTCCTTGCCCTGCTCCCAAGGGCTCTGGGGGTGCTTCATGCTCAGGCCTTGGGCTTTAGAGCTCAGGCTGGGGATTGGGCACAACTTTGGCAGGTTTGTTGTTCTGCTGGCAGGGTCTGGGTCATGATGAGGGGAAGAGCTTTTTGGGCTGAGTCAGGATTCAAGCTTGGCTTTTTGTACTGGTAATACAGGTTTGGGTGGGCATTGGAGAAGAAACAAGAGCCTGAAATTCTGCATTTGTGCTTTGCCTTTTAGATCAAGTTGAGGTTGGAATTAGAGCAGTGAATTCCTTTCAATGTGAGGGGCATCACCTTTAGGTTGGGGCTTGAGGTTAGAAATAGTGTAAAGGTACATTGGATGTGTTTGCAGAGTCAGGGTTTCAACACCCTCAGCATTCCCTGAACTTGCTTTTACCTCATCAAAATCTTTCCTCTCTGTTGGCCAACCCCCTCTTCCTTCCCAAATATCCAATCCTTTTTGTCCCAGTTCCTCTTGATCTCCCCCAAACTTTCATCTGAGTGGGCTCAGCTTTGTGATGACCCTGTGCAACCTCATGGAATCAAAGGGGCCATTGTGGCACTGCAGGGCCTCATGGAAAGAAAGGAACACAGGGACACTGTGAAATCTTGTGGAACCAGGGCACCATTTAACATGTGAGGCCCTGTGGAAAAAAAAGGAGCCCTGAAACCTTTTTGAACTTTATGGAACCAGGGAGCCCTTGTGTCACTGTGGTTCCTCCTGGAATTAAAGAAACCCTGGGACACAGTGGAACCTCATGAAATGAAGGGGCCACTGTGACACTACAGGGCCTTTTTGGAGCCAAATAGACCTTGGGATACTGGGGAACCCCACAGAATCAAGGGGTCATTGTGACACTGAGGACACCTCATGGACTCAAGGGACCACTGTGACACTCCAGGGCATTCTGGAGCCAAAGGATCCCGGGGACACTGAGCAGCCTCCTGGAATCAAGGGGCCACTTTGACACTGCAGGGCCTCATGGAAACCAAACCAAATCCAGGCTTGTCCATGTCCTGAGGGTGATTCAGATGGGAGGCAGCAGTGATTGCTCCCTACACACCCACCACTCCAATGGGCTCTCCCTGCCCTGAAGGTTTGTGGCCATCAGGCTGTAGCTGAGGGGCTTGGGCAGGGCCATGAGGAGGGGGGAGAACAAGGGCTGTGTCCAACTGTGCCAGGAGGGCTGTGCTGGGCAAGGAGGAGGAGGCTGCAGCAAACAGTGGCACTGC
>NW_020962687.1:5891-9417 GCF_003031625.1 Empidonax traillii | reverse complement strand
TGCTGGGAAAAGGCCCAGAAGGATCTCTCCAGAGAAAAGGGGAAGGGGTTGGAAGCTGGGAATGAAGTGGCAGCCCTAAGATTGCAGGGAAAGCTCCTGGAGGTACTGGGAGAGCATGGACCAAGCTGGGCCATCTCCAAGGCCAGCTTCAGCCACCCCCAGGATTCCTGCCAGTCAGAGAATTCCCACAGAGGAGCCAAGAGAGGCTCATTTGCACTGGAGGTATCCACAAAATCCATAAAATGGGAGAGGAGTCCTCACCCGGTGCTGCACCAAACTCCACCTCCATGGAGACAACCTGCACATTCCCAAGGGCTGGGAAGCTGAGGGAGAAAGGGGAGCAGGACACCAGCCAGGCTGGATCCCAGATATCTGGAGAGCCTTCGTGCCAGGATAGAGAAGGGATGAATCCTGGAATGGTTTGGGAGAAGGGATCGGGAAGATCATCCAGTTCCACCCCCTGCCATGGGCAGGGACACCTCCCACTAGCACAGGGTGCTTCAACCTGGCCTTGGACAATTCCAGGGATCCAGGGGCAGTCACAGCTTCTCTGGGAATTCCATTCCAGTCCCTCCCCACCCTCCCAGCCAAGAATTCCTTCCCAAGATCCCATCTAAAGCTCCCATATTTCACTTTGAAGCCATTCCCTGTGTCCTGTCCCTCCATCCCTTGTCCCCAGTCCCTCTCCAGCTCTCCTGGAGCCCCTTCAGGCCCTGGAAAGGTCTCTCAGGTCTCCCTGGAGCCTTCCCTTCTCCAAGCTGGACATTCCCATGTTGAGGTTCTCCAGACCTCCTCTGGACTCGCTCCCACAACTCCACATCCCTCTGCTGTCGAGGAATTCCAAGCTGGACCACGATCCACGAGCCCAACTGAACACAAATCCTCTCCCCACAACCTCAACCCTACAAGCTTTTCCCAGGAAACGCTTCCAGCATCTCCCACTCTCCCCCAAAAAATCCAGTATTTCTTTACCCCCCTCCTCAGCAGCGACAACGTTCCCTAAAACACGAAGTTTTATCCTCAAAATAATTAAAAAAAAAAAGGGGATTTTTCCAAGTGCAGCAGCTGGAAAAGAAGAACTCTCAGCCCCTGCTTTGTTTCCAGATCCAGTTGGTCCGGGAGGTATTTGGGCAGCCAGAGCTGTCAGCTGGAATTATTAATTATCCCTCTTTTTAATCCACGAGGTTTTTGAGTCAGCCCAGCAGGGGAGGAGCAGCCAAGTGATCCCCCCCACCTTCTCCCAACAACACAAAAACCAGGAAAACCCACCCCAGGGCTGGGAAATCCTCCTTTTTTCCAGGATTATTCCTAATTCCCACTGAAGGAATTCACAGAGGGGATGTTAGGGCACAAGCAGGAGGTCCCCAAAAATAGGGTTTGCTGCCTGGAAATTCGATTTCTACCTAAAATTCCCTCTCCTGGAATTAATTTTGGGAAACAGCCCCGTTTTGAGCTGGTTTTCCATGGGGGATAAAACCTTTAAAAGCTTTTATTGAGAATATGGTTACATCACACAGCCCTTTAACAAACCCTGGCAGGATTAAGGAATTAAAATTTCCCAACCAGTTGGCTCAGGAATTCAACAGGAGGAAGGAAAAATAAAACCCGGGGGGGAGTGGGAATAAAAAATAAGGGGTTGGGGGAGGGGTTAAACAGCAAAAAAAACACCTTAAAAATTGGATTTTAGGAGGGTGAAAACGCTCTGGGGAGGTTGGGAAGGATCCTAAAAGGAAGGGAAAGGGGAGAGGAGGAAACAGGTGGATTAAATCTTCCCTCCCAGGATATAAAAAGCGAGAAAAATAATATAAAAATCACTTTTTCAGCAGTTTTCAGGACGGGGAGAAAACAAGGGGTGGCCCCATCTGTGGCTCAGAGGGCTAAAAGCAGCTGGAAAAGGGGGGATTGAGGGGGGAGGTTAAATAAGAATAATAGATATTAATTATTAGGGAGGTTAATCAGGTGTTTTGGTGTTTTAATTGTAGTTTTAATCGTGTTTTGACAGGTGGTGCTGATCCCACTCCAAGGCTTTGTCATCTTTTCCGTGTTGTTCTTTGGGCTCTGGATCCAAACAGAGGGGGAAAAAAAAATCCCTCATGTAAGGAAAATAAAGTAAATATGGGAATAAAAAAAACCCCATAAACTCCTGCTGATGGAAACAGATTAATTGGGGAAAAAAACCCCACAATTGGTAGTGGAAATAGAAAAAATTTGGGAAAAATCTCATGATTGATAATGGAAATAGAATAAATTTGGGAAAAAACAAAACAAAACAAAAAAAGCCAACAAAATCTCAATAAAAGAAATTTTGGGGAAAAAATCCTACAAATTCCTGCTAATGGAAAAGGAATAAATTGAGGAAAAAAGCCCCACAGCTGCTACTGGAAATAAGATAAATTGGGAAAAAAAACCCCACAACCTGAACAAAAGAAATATGGGGAAAAAAACTCTACAACTTCCTGCTACTGGAACCAGAATAAATTGGGAAGAGAACTTTATTCCTGCAAATGGAAACAGAATAAATTTGGGAAAAAAAAAATCTCATAACTGATAATGGGAACAGAGTAAAATTGGGGTAAAATCCCACAACTTCCTCCTGATGGAACCAGAATAAATTTGGGAAAAGCCTCACAACTTCCTGCTAATGGAATTATAATAAATTTGGGATAAAAATCTCACAACTGCTAATGAGAACAGAATAAATTTGGGGAAAAAAAAAAACCCACAGCCTTAACCAAAGAAATTTGGGAAAAAAACCAAACAAACCACAACTGCTAATGGAAAAAGAATAAATTGGGATAAAATCCCACAACCTCCTGCTGATGGAACCAGAATAAATTGGGAAAAAAACTTTATTTATTCATGCTAAAGGAAACAGAATAAATTAGGAAAAAATCCCACGACTGATAATGGGAACAGAATAAATTTGGGATAAAATCCCACAATCTCCTGCTGATGGAAACAGAATAAATTAAGAAAAAATCCACAACTTCCTGCTAATAGAAACAGAATAAATTTGGGAACAACCCCCTGCTACTGGAACCAGAATTAAATTGGGGAAAAAAAAAAAAACAAACTTTATTTATTCCCCCTAAAGGAAACAGAATAAACTGGGAAACACAAATGGAAACAGAATAAAACTGGGATAAAATCCCACGACCTCCCGCTGCTGGAAACGGGATAAATTTGGGAAAAAAAAAAACAAACTCTTTTTCCTCTGCTAATCCTCCCTCCCAAGCAGCACCTGCTGCTTCAGCCTGACCTGCTTTAAGGTTGCAACCCCTGGAGCTTTCCCGAGGTGACACCAGGCTGGAGTGACTCGGGATCAGACTGATCCCTGGGCCATCCCAACCCTCCCTCCAGGGAAAAAGTTCCCCTTCCCACCCTGGCTTGTCTTATTACTGGGGTTTTTTCTTGTTATTGGGGTTTTTTCTTGTTATTGGGGTTTTTTCTTGTTATTGGGGTTTTTTCTTGTTATTGGGGTTTTTTTTTTTTTGCTCTGCTGAAGGACAAGGTTTGGGAGTTACAG
>NW_020962687.1:0-1367 GCF_003031625.1 Empidonax traillii | reverse complement strand
CCTCCCCGTCTCGGCCACATCTGGATCTGGATCCCTTTCCGCCCCCTGAGTAACAGCTGGGAGCGAGTTTGCTCCCAGTCCGGACACATCTGGATGACCCCCCCTACAACTGGGTACCCCCCTCACCATCCCAAACACATCTGGACAACCCCCACCTACAACAAGAGCAGCTCCTCACTATCCCAGGCCACATCTGGACGCCCCTCCCACCTCCCGTGCCACATCTGGGCGAGTGTCCACTCCCACCCCGGGCACATCTGGATGGCCCCACCTCCAACCTGGAGCGGTCCTGCGACATCTGGGCCAGCTGTGCCCTTGCCCTGCCAAAGCCGTCAGGGGTTTCTCTCGTAAAGAGAAATAAAAATAAAGAAATAAAATTAAATCCAGTTTATTCCTTTTTACAGCCAAATCCAGGCAAATCCTGCCCCATATCCCCCCCCCCCCTTAGGGACCAAAACGTCTTTAAGTCCTTACCTGGCTCTTAATTAAGTTAATGAGCCCAGGCTTGTGTGGGATGAATCCCACCGATGTCAATGGGACACAAGGAATTCCAGGCAGATCCAGCTGTTTAATGAGGGGGGAAAATTAGCCTGGCATCAAACTTTTTATATTTCACATATTTTTATATTATTTCTATATAATTTACCTTTATTGTTTATATTTAATGTATTTTATATAATTTATAAATTATTTATATTTATTATTCATATTTGTAAGTGTGTGAACGTATTAAACCGAATTCCACCTTTCCCAGTCATTTTTTTCCTCACTGGGGCTTCAAGGATTTTGTGATCCCAGAGAAGGGAATGTATTAGGAAGGGATTTCTCTCCCCCCCTGGATTTCCTGATCCAGAAGGATCTGCTGGATGAGAAAGGTGGAATTACTGATTAGGAAATCCTGGGATATCGGCACTGACACATCCCCAAACTGCTCATTGTGGTGCCACCAAACTGTGCAGAGACCCCATTCCAGTTTTCCCCAAGGATGATCCAGCCCCATCCTGCTTCCATCCCCCCAATTCCCAAGGGAAAATCCATCCAAACCTAAAAAACTCATCATAACCATCCAGAGCTTCGACCCACGTTGTGCTTGGCTCGGACAGACGAGCAACTGGAGCTCATCCAAACTTTTCCCACCTCATCCACCCTCTAAATCCCACTGTTTCCCACCCTGGAGATCTCAAGCTTGGGAGAAACCTCCCCCAAGCTGAACAAATCCTCTGGAATCCATGGAAAATGGGAGCACATTTAACACAAGGCCGGCCCTGGGTTGGAAGGAGGCGGCCGAGGCCGAACAAGCCCCGGCACGAAACCATCCTTCCCAAACCTTTTCTCATCCAGCAGGAAAGGTGGCTTGGATGCATTTT
>NW_020962686.1:9442-10690 GCF_003031625.1 Empidonax traillii | reverse complement strand
CCCCACAGGGCATTGGCCACCATCCATGAGTCCGTGTAGAGGTAAAGTTTTGGCCACTTCTCTCGTTCAGCAATGTCCAATGCCAACTGGACAGCTTTGAGCTCTGCAAATTGGCTTGATTCACCCTCTCCTTCCATGGCTTCTGCAACTTGTCCTGTGGGACTCCATACAGCTGCTTTCCATTTACGTTTCATCCCTATGATACGGCAGGAACCATCAGTAAAGAGTGCGTAGCGTATGTCTTCTTCTGGTAGTTGGTTGTATGCTGGGGCTTCCTCTGCCCGTACCACCTGCTCCCCTTCTTCTTCTTCTGCTAGACTAAAATCCTCACCTTCCGGCCAGTTCGTGATGATTTCTAGTATCCCAGGGCGGTTTGGGTTTCCAATGTGGGCGCGCTGCGTGATCAGGGCGATCCATTTGCTCCAGGTGGCATCAGTGGCATGATGCGTAGAGGGCGTCTTCCCTTTGAATATCCAACTCAATACCGGTAGCCGAGGTGCCAGGAGGAGCTGTTCTTCTGTGCCAATCACCTCTGAGGCAGCTTGTACTCCCTCATAAGCTGCTAGGATTTCCTTTTCTGTTGGAGTGTAATTGGCTTCTGACCCTCTGTAGCTTCGGCTCCAGAATCCAAGTGGGCGGCCTCGGGTCTCACCAGGCACCTTCTGCCAGAGGCTCCAGGAGAGGCCCTTATCCCCAGATGCAGAGTAGAGCACATTCTTCACATCTGGTCCAGTCCTGACTGACCCAAGAGCTACAGCATGGGCAATCTCCTGTTTAATCTGTTCAAATGCCTGCTGTTGTTCAGGACCCCACTGGAAATCATTCTTCTTGCGGGTTACCAGATAGAGAGGGCTTACGATCTGGCTGTACTCGGGGATATGCATTCTCAAACCTATGGCACCCAGGAAAGCTTGGGTTTCCTTCTTGCTAGTTGGGGGGACCATTGCCGTGATTTTATCGATGACTTCACTTGGGATCTGGCGACGTCCATCTTGCCACTTTACTCCCAGGAACTGGATCTCTCGGGCAGGTCCCTTGACTTTACTCTTTTTGATGGCAAACCCAGCCTCCAGGAGAATCTGTATGATCTTCTTTCCTTTCTCAGAGACCTCTTCTGCTGTGTTTCCCCATACAATGATGTCATCAATGTACTGCAGATGTTCTGGAGCTTCACCTTTCTCTAGCGTGGCCTGGATCAATCCGTGGCAGATGGTGGGACTGTGCTTCCACCCCTGGGGCAGTCGGTTC
>NW_020962686.1:0-3533 GCF_003031625.1 Empidonax traillii | reverse complement strand
TTACCAATACTGATACTTGTTTGTTTAGCAAGATGTCTGCCATTATTTTTACTGACACTTGCTTGATTAACAGGATGTCCATGAAACTTATCTTGTTGAATTATAACAAAAGTTCCTTATTCCCTCATACACATAAGATTTTATGAACAAACTTAACCCTTCTATTACATGAGGATGAGTGCCAGAACCACCACGACGCCCAGGGCGACGGGGATCCACATGTAGTGGTGGTTGCTGCTCCTGGGGTTGTTCCAGCCTCTGTTCCCGCCATCCCAGCCGGCATTCCTGCCGTTCCAGCCGCCTCTGTTCCTGCCACGGTCGTGATATTCCTGGTCCAGCTCCATGATCACGGAGAAGAGCCTGTCCGCTTGCTCCTGGAAGCCGTCCCGGCGCAGCAACTCCTCCTCCTGGGCGGGGAGACAGAGAGGGCAGACAGGGGGACACGGGGGGGGCACAGGGCTGGGGAGGACACAGGGGGGACACAGGGCTTAGGGGGGACACCGGGGGGACACAGAGATGGGGATGTGGAGAAGGGGGATGTGGATCCAGGGGGTGTGGATCCAGGGGATGCAGGGGGAATGCAGGGCAGGGGGATGTGGATCCAGAGGATGTGGATCTGGGGGATGCAGAGCAGGGGGATGTGGATCCAGGGGATGAAGGGCAGGGGGATGTGGATCCAGGGGGTGTGGATCCAGGGGATGAAGGGCAGGGGGATGTGGATCCAGAGGATGTGGATCTGGGGGATGCAGAGCCAGGATCCCCCGGCCCACGCCTCAGCCCCTGTGCGAGGGCTCCGCGTGCTCTGTACCTGGGATTTGAGTGACATCAGGAACTGATGCTCCTGGAACCGCCTCCTCTCAAAGTCCGCAAGCTTCTCTTTGAGCTGCTGCTGCTGCTGCTCCGAGCGCCTCTGGAGCTGCTCCTGCTCCTGCTGCAGCTGCCGCTGCTCGTTCTCCTTCTCCGCGCGCACCCTCTGCCCCAGCTCCCGCAGGTACTGATCCCCTGGGGAGCACAGGGATGTGGCAGGAGCATCCCAAAATCACACCTGCACATCCCCCACCCCAACTGCTCCCCTGGGGAGCACAGGGATGTGGCAGGAGCATCCCAAAATCACACCTGGGCAACTCCTACCCCAACTCCCGCAGGTACTGGTCCCCTGGGGAGCACAGGGATGTGGCAGGAGCATCCCAAAATCACACCTGCACACCCCCCACCCCACCCCACCCCACCCCAGCCCCGACGTTACTCCACGTCCTGATGGAATGCTCCGGGATGCTCCTGCTCCTGAGGAATTCCTGCAGCACGGCAGCCGCCTGTGGGAACGCAAGGATGGGGGTCAAGGTGGGGGGTGTTGGGTGATGGAACGGATCACGGAGCCGCTGCCTTGCTGGGAGCCGTCCCCACCTTCAACCCCTTGCCGGGCAGCTTCCAGTATTCCACCACCAGCGCCTGCAGGTATCCCCCGGGCAGGCCGTGGGATCTGTCCCGGTTCCGTGTCTCCATGTCCCGGGACAGGTTCTGGAGGATCTTCTTGCACCTGGCGCAGGACAGGCGCTTGTTGTCCAAGAAGAACTTGTCCTTCAGGGCCTCCAGCTGGCGCTGTGGAGATTGAGGGGTCGTGGAGTGGCGGGCGTGGGAATTGGGATCCCGCGGGACGTCGGAGTCTCCGGGTCAACGTGGGGGGACTGAGACCTCCAGGATGAGGTGGGAGCTGGGATCCCCCAGGGGCTTTGAGATTGAGATTCCGAGGTTGTCGTGGGAATTGGGGTCTCCAGGTGAATGTGGGAATTAATTGCCATCCCTGGGTCAGCATGGGAAGTGGGATCCCAGGACTGACACATGAACTGGGGCCTCCAGGTTGATGTGGGAATCTGAGATCTTGACTCAACGTGGGAACTGGGAATTCCCAGATCAATACCCACAGGTCAGCGTGGGATCCCACCTACCATGAACTCGGCGTGGCCATTGCGGATTCCATCCGGGAAAGCCCGTTCCAAGAACAGCTCCAGAGCCTCTCGCTCGGAGCGCCTGTGGAGCCGCAGCAGCTCCGTCACCGTGTCCACGGGCAGCTCCAGGCTCTCCATCCGCTCCCGGTACCTCTGCAGGGCCGCCGCCACTGCCGCCGCGTTGGCCGCCGGGGCCACGTCCCGGATGGCGCGCTCCAGGCACGGCACCGCTCCCGCCCGGATCTGCCCCACGTAGATCTCTGCCAGCCTCCCCAGAACTGCCGGGAGAGAGAGAGAGAGGATTTGGGAAGGGGGGAGAGAGGGGCCCCCACAGGAGGTCACCAAGCCCTGGGGGTCGTGGGGTCGGTCGTGGAATGGCGGGATCTGCCGGGCCAGAAGGGACCCGCAGGAACCACCACAGGATGGGGAGATTGCAGAATCCCCTGCGTTGGGAGGGTCATGGAATCTTGGAGTCATGGAATATCTATAGTAGGGAGGGGCCCAAGGATCATGGAGTCATGGAATCACGAGATCGCGGAATCCCTTGGGTTGGGAGGGCCATGGAATCTTGGAGTCATGGAATATCTATGGTAGGAGGGGACCCAAGGATCATGGAGTCATGGAATCCCCTGGGTTGGGAGGGTCATGGAATCTTGGAGTCATGGAATGTCTAGACCCAAGGATCATGGAGTCATGGAATCTCGGAGTCTCCTGGGCTGGGAGGGATTATGGAATCATGAGATCATGGAAACATGGAATATTCCCCAGCTGGGAGGGACACCAGGATAGCTGAGTCACAGAATTCTGGGATCACGGAGGCAAGGACTGTCCTGAGCTGGAGAGAGCCCGCAGGATGATGGAATCATGAAATGATGGGATCATGGAATATTCTGAGCTGGAAGGGACACCCAAAGGTAATGGAGTCACGGAATTGTGGAATGAGGGAATCGTGGAACGAGGGAATCGTGGAACGAGGGAATCGTGGAATGAGGGAACCACGGAACACCCCCTGATGGGAGGAACCCACCAGGATCGCTGAGCCACAGAATCACGGGATCATGGAATTATGGAATCTCCTGGGACTGGGGGGGGGCCCACAAGAATCCTCAAGTGGCTGAACTCGATGATCCCAGAGGTCTTTTCCCACCTCAACAACCTCCTGATTATTCCCCCATCCCGAATCCAACAATCCCTGGGCCCAACACACTCACGTTCCCCGGTGACGACGAGGCCCCCGGGCAACGTTTTCGTCTGCGCCTCCTCCCGGAGGAACCTGAAGAACTTCTGCTCCTGCAGCCCGGCCGGGGTCTCCTCCAGGTGCCCCTGGATCAGGAAGCAACGGCGCTCCGGGAAGAACTGCCGGATGCACTCCCGGGGCAGGTTGTGCCGCTGGGCCCGGGTGTCGGTACCTGTGGGGTGGGGTGGGGGGAGACCACGGGGTGTCACCTGGCGTGGGGTCACACCTGGACATCCCTCACCTGTGTCCTCACCTGGACATTCCTCCACCTGGACATCCCTCACCTGGACATCCCTCCACCTGGACATCCCTCACCTGTGCCCTCACCTGTGTCCTCACCTGGCCCCTCA
>NW_020962685.1:7160-10727 GCF_003031625.1 Empidonax traillii | reverse complement strand
GGGAGAAACAGAGAAGGCTTTGATGCTGTGTAAGCACTATTCAGCAATAGATAAAAACATCGATGTGCTATCAACACTATTTTGGTCACAAATCCAAAACACAGCACCATACAAGCTACTAGGAAGAAAACGAACTCTGTCCCAGCCAAAACCAGTACTCCACCCATTCTTGATCCTGTAACTCCCCAACAACTTTTTTTTTTTGGTCACTTTTTTTTTTTTTTTTTTTTTTAAGCAACAGGACAATAAATGTCTAATTGAAAAAATACATTTTCCATTGGAATTTTCCATAGCTTTTTTATCTACATTACTCTCAATAAATTTAACTCGCAAACACAATAAATGAAGGCTCTTAGCAAACATAATATCAACAACTGCGACTGTTGTTAAAAGACATTTTATCATATCCACTGTGTTTTAGCAAAGCTTTAGCAATGAAAACATTGAAATCGACTAGCAATACTACAATAAGTGTTGTGGCACAAGTTTCTCTATGTAGGTCCTTCGGATTAAAAGGCAAAGCATTCCTGACAATCTGTGACAGAGTGAAATCCTACCAGCACTCAACATATCAAAGACCAGGAAGCTCCATTCCATTAAATATTTAGGTCCTTCAAACACAAAACCAGAGAAGCAAACCAAGACAGATGGACAGAACAAACCAACCAACCAAACAGAACAACCTTACCTTTCACAAGCTCGAACAGTCCATGCAGCAATTATCCATAATGAGATACTAAAAACCAACAGTACGGTTCCTGGACATATTGTCATTAAAGTCTTCATAACAAAACGGGTATTGAAGTTTATCTTATTTAACGCTCCAATGCTTCTAGATGATGCATCAGTGAAAAGTTTGCTATGCAAAAGCATAACTCTTGCAATAAGATACAGCCTTAAGAACATTGGTATAGATAAAATAATATCCACATCAGCTGTTGTTGTGGATGGAGTGTAAGAAAAGGCAAGATGGGTTGTCCATGTGAATGTATAGTTCCCAGGTATGGGATGTATAGCACATACAAGTATTTCCAAGCAGATAAAGAAAATACACTCATAAGTCATGGCTATTCTCCAGTCATCTGCTCCATTGTCCACCATGAATAACTGAAAAGATAAAATACAAGGTTAACTTTAGTATGCCATTAACAAACCTTGTTATGATTACATTTTGAAATACCATTGTTTTCAGAGCTGCTAATGACCACTAAAACCAAAATAAATTTGCCATTACTAAGTCACTACTAAGTGAATGTCATTTTGGGTAAGCCAAAAAGAATGTTGTTGTGCTCTGTTTTTAAAACTTTATGTGAAACTGAATTTCCACATATTATTATTTAATAAGATTTTTTTCATATTTTTGTTTAATTGTAATTTTTGCTAAAACAAAACTTTGTGCCAATTTAAACCTCATCCCTTCAAAATCAATTTCTTAATCAAAGTTCATAGAATTTAGAAGAACTTTTAAAAAGGTTTTTCAGGATGGAAATCTAAATTAGCAATTGAAAATACGTTCTGCAGTACAACATTAGGACTTCTTTAGAGCACATCAGTGCTTCAGAATGGAGAGGTTACAGCTTCAGTAGAATTATTCAAGTTTTCTTCAAATTTCAGGTACCAATAATAGACCAATGCAGGCTGCAAAGCCATCCAAGAAACTACATAAAGACTCTAAAAGATAACTCATCAGTTCAAAATCAGTTCAACTGTACCTCAACTACTAGCAATACCCGAACTAGCTGTTTTAAAGCTAGGTTGACCATGTCTAAACAAACTGTACTCACACCTTCAAAAAAACCCCAAAAATGAAAAGCAGAGGCCTGCAAACACCAGAGTAGCCTAGGTGAGGTCTATTAGTAGCTGAAAATTAAGTGCACATGTATGTATGTAGGTCCTTGCAGAACCAATGCCTTCAGTTTACCACCCAGGAACAAAAGTAATAAATCACTTCACACTGTTTAGTAAATGTTGTTCCTGAAGATTTACTAACTAAATACTTAAGTGAACAATATTTGTCACTAGTAGAGAGTAGGGATATGCAAGGCAACTTTTAAAAAAAAGCAACAGGAGAAGACCTTCACACCACCTCTGGTCTGAATCTAGAAAAGACTGTTCAGCAAATATCTAATTGGAAATAAAAACTTTTTGCAGGATTTTTTAAATTAGATTATTCAAAAGCTTAGAAGTAATTTAAGGGGTGAGAAGGTGAAATGCACAAAGAATGTCCTTCTGAATGTAAGAAAGTATTTCCAGCATGCCACACATCATCATATACAGGGTCAAACAAACAATTCCTCTTCTGCATTGCTTTTTGCCCCTTTCCATCTTTCCATCCTTCAAAAGTTTAGAAATGCAAACCTGAACTCTCTGTATACGTCCTTCAGAGATCCCAAACCACATTCTACATCTTCCCCCCAACACATTCAGTTTGTCTTCCAGAAGATTGCTCCAGTTCTTTGTTTATGAAAGTGATAACAAGTTAACTTTATTGGAGCTGGAGTGACACTAAAAGAAAGAAAGAATTTAACCACAGTAAGAAACAAACAAAACAGAAAAAAACCCAACTCAAATTCTTTTCTTTTTGGACCTGTGTTTTGCTCCTTCACTTTCCTTCTCTTTATCTTCGGTATAGTTCTTACCTCCATTGCAATACTATTAAAGCCAAAGAAACGTAACATTGAATTAAGCTAAAGAAACACGGTGAATTCAATGTGTGCAACATGAGCACATACACTTTCTTTTGCTTGTGGTCTTTCTGAAGACTTTGTACACTAGATATAAAAATGAAAGTCATACAGGCAGGAAGGCAAATCTAACTATTTATTTATTACCAAAAGACAATTGGTTTGCACTTAGCAAATGTACTAATTGATATAAAAGACCAAACTTTCAAAATACAGTGAGGCTCAAGTGCATTTGATTCTTGCGATTAGCCTGCAAATGCTGTCAGTCAGATCACAAAAATGGTAAAACAGCTATAAAGAGGTCCAGGTACTTAGAGAATCCAGAATACAGATTAATATAAACCAGTAACAGAAGGAAGAAAGCACCAGAAGCCACAGAGGAACACAGATCCAGTACAAAAATCCCTATTTGAAAAAATAACAACATTTCAAAAACATATTTATGAGGTAAATTTCCATACAAATCTGTGTCTCTAAATTCAGTCCATGAAACACAGGGATATCAAACATTCCAGAACAAAATAGGTTGTGGATAACAAGTCAATTGGGATGTACTGAAAATAGTTAGAAATTAGCACAGGATTTCATGTACATTTTATATGCTTGCAATTATGCAACCTACTAAATGCAATTGTTAACATTTAATTTGAAAAATGCAGTGGTATTTGCATGTTCCTACTTGTTTGGTTGTGTACATTTACTATTTGGAAAGTAAGGAGGGAAAATGAATAGAGGAAAGAAAGAGCAGCTGAAAAGAACAATTTTTTGGGGGGGGCGCCTGAATTTTAAAATATTTTTTTTCTATATATATGTATGTGTGTGTATATATATATATATATATATGCATACACCCTCTCAACTGCTTGTCCCAGTTTAAATGAGA
>NW_020962685.1:0-1420 GCF_003031625.1 Empidonax traillii | reverse complement strand
AAAGACTCTCCAGGTGATATCGACAAGACGCGATTCTTTCTGCGTTGTCTTTTCTCCTCGAGAGTGATCCTGCGTGTGTTCTCAAAAGCAGCAGCAGCATTATAGATGGTGTGTCTCCAGGCCTCCCGATTGGAGGCCAGGGTAGACCAATGGTTGTGGTCAATATTGCCAAGGCTGAGGGATTGTTTCAGGCAGTCCTTGTATCTCCTCTTCGGGCCTCCTCTCTTGCGGCAGCCAGTGGCAAGTTCCCCATAAAGCACGATCTTAGGGAGGTGATGGTCCTGCATCCTGGAGACGTGCCCTGCCCAGCGCAGCTGAGTTCTCAGCAGCATGGTCTCAATGCTTGGGACTGCTGCCTGTTCGAGGACAGACGTGTTGGTCACATAGTCAGTCCAGTGGATGTTAAGGATTGTACGGAGGCAAGTTGCTCCATAGAGATGGAATGAAAAACATATGGTTTTAAAACCATGTTGTTGTTCCCACGAATCTAAGGACAGAGCAGGTTATTTGCCTGTAGCAAAGCTAGCTTAAATGCAACTTGTTTAGAACCCAACTTCCACATAAAATAAAAAAATTCCAAAACAAAACCAGCTCTTTAAAAGCCTTTTCTGGTCTTATAGGTGATCTGCTATAACTAGTGCACTAATCTTAGCCGTACTGGGAAAGAAACATTAGTCAGATTCCAGAGTTAGGAATTATTTTGGTTTTGCACTGAAGCAGCAATTCCAAGACTGTGTATGAGGAACATAGCACATCTTCCCACAAAATCCTCCTGCTGAGTTCTCCTGAGTTCTCCTGGGAGGCAAATCAGCTGACTAGGGGGCGGAGCCCACTCACCGCTGTGGGATTTAAACAGCTGCTGGGAGCACCAGCGACCTGGAGGGTGGTGAACAGGAGCGGGCAAACAGGGACGCGGCATGGCAGTTAGTGAGGCAGTTCGCGCAGGCAGGGCAAACAGGAGGGGCACAGCCACCGCCCAGCTCTCTCGGGTGAGGTTTGGTTTTCTTCTTTTGTTTCCTTTTTTTTTTTTTTTTTTTTTTTTTTTTTTTTTTTTTTTTTTTTTTTTTTTTGGAAGCAAGGGTTTCCAAAACAGTGAAAACCGTTGCTGCTGTTATCAGGGACACCAAGATGGATGCAGCTGTTCAGGTCACTGGCTGCACAGAATGTTTGAGTCTGGCATTGGTACCTGAGGACAGTGTGAGTGGCATCTGTGTACGATGCGAGCAGGTGAATGATTTGCTGTTCCTGGTGGCAGAGCTCAGGGAAGAGGTAGAGAGGCTGAGAAGCATTAGGGAAAATGAAAGGGAAATTGACTGGTGGACTCACACCCTTTCGACCCCAAAGGAAGTCCAGCAGGAGACAGTGAAGCCCTGCCCCTCCTGCCATCAGGCAGATGGAGCAAACCAAGTAGATGGGGGGG
>NW_020962684.1:8723-10808 GCF_003031625.1 Empidonax traillii | reverse complement strand
TAACGCATTCCAAGATAAATCACATAAACAGGTAAATAGACTCAAGAGCATCAGTAGCTGTCAAAGCAAAGAGGAAGAGAATCACACACCAAAGCACACAACATCAGATTTTATCCATGTGGTTTAAAAAGTCCACTAGATGAGAAACACTTATCTGTGACTCCAAGAATAGATAAAAACACAAACAACCAAAAAAAAACAAAACCAAAAAAACCCAAATGCACAAAAAATTGAACACACACAAAAATCTCCAACCACTCACTACAGTTGTTAAAGTGTTGGTTCAGGAAAATAATTGTCCTTTTCAAGGAGATGTTGAGCAAAAAGACAGTACTGCACACAGATAAAATGGCACCTCTGGTATCAAAAAAGCATAGAATATTATATCTTGGTATATCACAGACAGAAAAGAGCTACTGTAATACAGGCACCAAAAAAAAAAGAAAGCAACACAAAACAAACCAAAGCAACAAGAAGCTATCAGAAAGGAAGCACTGGGATATATCTATAGTACTGACTATTAGTAACAAGAACAAAATACTTATAAGCACTGATATCATACAGAAGAAGTGTTGTGTAGCAACAATTTATACTGAATTCCATATATTTCAAATAAAAGCAATGTGACATATATAAATAATATATGATATATAAAAATTGATCTTTAAATGTTTTAATACAATTTGTAAATGATCAACATCCAAAAGTTATTGAGAATAATCAATGAGATTTTTAGAAGATAATAATTTGAGGGGTAGTTGTTGGATAAGATTTTTAAGTGGTGTTCTGGTTTACTAATGGATGTGTGAAAGTAAAAGTGATTCTATACAAATATTTAAACTCCTAAGTATTCATCATAACTGAGCATCAATAGCAGTTATTTGCCACACCTAAAATTACTTGCCCTTAAACCTGTATTTTCCTAATCCTGTCCTAAGTCCTTACAGCTAAGAATGAACAGTAACTAATCTCCGATAGACAGCTGTTTTAAGATAGGAAAGTTTGGGTGCTGGATATATTAAACATTACTGTTAGCAAAATCAACCTTTGAGAAATTTGACTGAACAAGACAGCATTTCAGAAGAATAAAATATATGAGACAGCATTTCAGAATTTTAGCTGAATGAGTCTGCAAATATGTCCTCCCTCATTTTCACTCAGTAGGATAAACAAAAACTGTAGATCACTACCAGCTGCACATTCAGTCAGGCTAGTAACAATTTTGAAAGCAAGAAAGAACAAATGTATTTCATATCCAGGTCGGAAATTTCCTAAGGTAGAGCTGTAAAAAGACTAGCAGCTTTAATTTGGAGCTACATATATTTTCAAATGTATGTCTGCAGAGCTCATTTTTTTTTTTTTAGAAGCTCAAACACTGACTTTGTTATTTGAAATCTGAAGATAAAAAAGCAAGTAAAACCAGAAAGATAGAGACTGAGATAACAAGGTTAGGACTTAAAAATAGTACTCAAATCTGCCAAAGACAAAAATTCCACAAATTATTTGTCTTGTAAATTACTTTATCTTTTATGGTAAAAAACCAACCAACCAACCAAACAAACAAACAAACAAAAGAGTTTGGGGAAACAAAAGAGTTTGGCCATAAAAAAGTTTGGCGAAACAAACACCTGAAGAAAAGTACAAAGATCAGCATTTACAGAACCATTGTACTGTCTACTCTTTTACATGGGTCTGAATCATGGGTCATTTACCACCACCACTTGCGTCTCTTAGAACGCTTCCATCAACTCTGCCTCCGTACAATCCTAAACATCCACTGGACTGACTATGTGACCAACACGTCTGTCCTTGAACAGGCAGCAGTCACGAGCATTGAGGCCATGCTGCTGAGAACACAGCTGCGTTGGGCAGGGCACGTCTCCAGGATGCAGGACCATCGCCTCCCTAAGATCGTGCTCTATGGGGAACTTGCCACTGGCTGCCGCAAGAGAGGAGCCCCGAAGGGGAGATACAAGGACTGCCTGAAACAATCCCTCAGCCCTGGCCATATTGATCTCCCTCTCCTTCCCCTCCCCACCCCTCTCCTTTTCCTCCCCCCCTCCTTCCCCTCCCCACCCCACTCCT
>NW_020962684.1:0-3581 GCF_003031625.1 Empidonax traillii | reverse complement strand
CCTGAAGGAATACGATTGTTTTATACGAGAAAAAATTGGTCCTTGTAGGAGTAGAACACATTTGTACAAAAACTGTGACTCACTGTGTGCCACTGGAAAATCTACAGATGAAATTTCCAAGTATTCCAGTGCCATAGACTGATCTTTGCACCTCATAGGTTTGGGGTCAGCTGAGCTTTGAGGGTTTATCCTTTGTGTGGGGGGAGGGGATGTATGGATGCTCTGGCAGTAGAACGTGGTAAAATATTTACCCAAGTGACTAGCTGCACTCAATCTGGTGTAAGAATTCACGATCTCCTTTACAATCAACATTTCATCTGCAATTCTAGTATTGAATTTGTAATACGAAATTGCACCCGTTCAGTTCTGATAATCATTTAGAAGAGAACCCCACTTTTTCCTGACACTGCTTTTTTAAAAAGAGTCACTAACAGTCAGACATGCTACCATAAAAATCCCTTTGTCCCAGAAATCTTTATTCCATGAAGATGGACTTCTGATGCTCTGCTGCAGATGATGAGACATAGCAGTATATTCATTAGTCACGGACTCTAACACACAATCACAATACAAAATAGAAAGCACTTTATCCCCCAAGTGGTCAAACCCTATTCAGTGTTAGACTGTGTTATTTATCTGTCTATCTGGGATTGTGTCATTCTTTACTGCTGCAGCTCAGTGATTTTGTGATAGGAAGATATTTTTGTTTAAAAATTCTGGTAATGAATCATGCATTGGAATACAAGGTCTTCCTAGGGGAGAGAGAATCTTTATGTAGGATTATTCTCCTCTTAAGAAAAAATGCTACATCTTATGTAGAAAAGTGGCAGCTAATTTTGCTGTCATCCACATCTAAAACCATTTTAGGCTATACTTCTTCTTTCCTCAGATTAGTACATTCAACATCAATGAATTATAAGAAGACAGTGATGTACCATAGCTAAATCCTGGGCTAAAGTGGCAGCAATGGTGTCTCCCACTGATTGCAGGACAGCAATCAGCAGAAGACAGACCTGTCAACAATCCTAGAGTTGGGTTACTGATTTGAATGCCTGAAATATGTATTTTTGTGCCTAAATTTAAATGTTGTTCTATTCTATGTATTTCACAATGTACATTTAATAAAGCATAACTTTAATCTATTGGGGTTTCAATTTCTGAAAAAATATTCTCATTCATAAACACCTCTATCTAAAAAAATACAGACATTCTCCAACATTTTTAAGCTTAGGAAAAGTATGAATTATCTGCACAGTAGTTCTATAAACCATTGCACTGCATAATTCCACTAAATATAAACCTGATGTCCTTTTAAAGCTGAGCATGAGAAAGACCATGCAATTTAATAATGTTTTATTACTAATGTAATTTAGTCTGGGCATTGAGTTCATATTTTGAGTTGATAAATGTAGGTTTCTGAAAATCAACACTTCTACAGATGTGTATCAGAGTTCTTGAATGTTTTTCTTTTTTGTCAACACAGATGGTGCAGTTGACCTCACTGAAACTTTGATTTAAATATCTGAATTTGATAGTCAATGTTGAATTCAGGATCTCTTTTGCATCACACAAAAATGAGACTATTTTTAATGATAAAGTTTATTCTCAGGTAAAAAATAAAAATGAGAAAATAACAATTGTAAGTAACTGAGTAATCTATTCCCATATGCCAGAAATGTCTCCTTACCTTCTTCTTTGTATTCACAGATGTAGAGAGCAAATGGTGAAATTTCTTGTTAAATTGTACCAAACTACAACTGAAAACAGAACTCGAGACATTGTAGTCAGAAAAAAAAAAATATTCCACAGCACTCAAAACTACACACAGGTGGTCTTTGCTGAGAGAAGACTACAGTTCTAATACAAGATGATGTGAGCAGATGTGTAAAACCCCTCTGTATTATGTAAATCTACTACATTTCTTGTCGGGGTAGGCAGCAGGTCCGCCGTGCCCCTTTTGAGGGATGTAGAGGAAGAGGATTTTGATCTAGACACCCTAAGGCCTTTCCCCTGAAAGAAAAGCACGGTCCATAGAGATCTTGGTAAAAGGTGCCAATCCTGACCATGGGAGAAAGAATGTAAATAGGAGGTAAACATCCAATAATATGTGAAGGCTAGTGGTAAATATAGATAATAGAGCTAAGAATAGTGTTAATATGTAAGATTCTACAAGAGACATTATGTTAGTGCTGCTGTGTGAAGACAATGTAATATTCAGGATGAAGAATAAAATCTGAATTTAGGCCATCATCATCAAAGTGCCCTGTTTTATTATTATGGTCATCCTCATATACTACAACAATTTCTCTTTGTCTACTACCTTGGGGCACAGTTACATTTTCTTTTTCTTGACTTTAATGTGACCTTAATGAATTACTATTTATTCTTCTCCTCTTACCGTTTCTGCTCCAGTACCAATCCCTTAGCTCCATAACTAACATAACTCTATGGACATGCTGTGAGAAAGCTTAAAAAGCTAACCTACATTAAAGAAACATGCATTTGGGTTTTAAATATCCATTTTTAATTCAAATTTCTGAACATTTCTCAGGTCAGCCCCACAGTCACTTTTGCTAGCACAACTAAGTGAGTAGTACACCAAAAGTGATGAAGGGGATGCTATGAAGAATGGCTGGGAAAGAAAAATGTTTTAGGTCCATTTTGCCTCTAGACTGTCTGGAAATTAAAACCTTGGTGTCAATTTTCATCTCAGATCAGTCCAGGACATTACACTATTTTTTTTTTCCAGTTTATGTTACCAATATATTACAATATCTTTAGAGAATAGAAAGACTTGAAAATTTATTAATGATTCCCAATTAGTCCTGGGGAAAAAATATCAATATGGGAAATTAAGGTCTTTTCTTAAACATTAATATAGAATTATTTAAACTACAAGCCTATACCAAGGTTAGAAATAGAAGCCTGAAACAAAAAGGGAAACATTATGCTATCATTAAAATAAAAAATGAATGAAGGCAAAATTTCTTGCAAATAATATGAAATACGTTAAACATTTCAGAACATTGTAGGAATTTTTTAAAAAACTTATTACGCATGTGGCTTTTTTTCTTTTATTAGTAATATATCTGTTCACATACAGCCTTCAGCAATATAACTGCTATACTATCTTAGCACGTCTATAGAAGTTCATATGTAGAACTCCCTAGAAATTCACAATGAGTTAAGATGTTATGTCATTTGGTAAAGATTTGGTATCTAAATCCTTTCAAACCACTTTAAAATGCCATTGAGCACACAAATGTTTTTGAGTACACTGCATTTCAACCTTTAGGTTAATAGCTGATTTTTCTCCTCAGTTCCACCAAAAATATATGGTCTATATCCAAAATTATAGAGGTTTGGAGATAACACTGATAATATCTTCTCCTTGGCTGTGTGTGAATTTGTCTTTCTGTAGAATACTATCTTTCCTCATAAGCCAAGCTTTGTCAGATATCTACATACACTACCATATCTTTAGAGACTTTAACATCAATAGGCTTAGCTTCTGCTTTCCATCTGAGAAAAAGTCTCACTTTAAAGTACAGCTGTAAATCCATTACTTGAAACTGTATAGG
>NW_020962683.1:15821-19404 GCF_003031625.1 Empidonax traillii | reverse complement strand
GCCAACAAGAAAGATGGAGAGAGACTTTGGACAAGGCCTGGAGTGACAGGACAAGGGGCAGTGGCTTCTCATGGATAGAGGGAAGAGTTCAGGAGATAGGAGGAAGGAATTCTTTCCTAGAGGGTGCTGAGATGCTCCTTAAGGCCCCTCCCAAGCTAAAGCATCCCATGATGCTGGGACTGGTGGGTGAGGGGGTGGTTGGAGCCGTCTGGGGCACAGGGACACAAAAGGAGGGAGTTTTCCATCCTGGGGAAAGGAAGGAGGGGGCAGCAGAAGTGACCCCTTGGAGACCAGGCAGGCAGGCTTTGGTTTGAGGTTGGTGATGGGCAGCTGAGTGAAGCCCCCCCAATGCAGGAGGAAATGGTCAGTGACCTGCTCTGCCAGTGAGACCCCCACGAGTGCCTGGGCCCAGAGGGGATGCACCCCAGAGTACTGAGGGAGCTGCAGAAAGAGCTGGCCAAGCCACTCTCACTTCTGGCCCAGCAGTGCTGCAGAACTGCAGCAGTCCCAACTGACTGGCAACAAGCAAATGGGATGCCCATCCACCAGCAGGGCCAGAAGGAGGATCTGGGGAGCTCCTGGCCTGTCACAGTGACCTCAGTACCGGGCAAATAAACGCAGCAGATCATCCTCAGTGCCATCCCATGGCACGGGCAGGACAAACAGGGGATCAGGCAAGAAGGCCAAGAGCACCCTGGCCTTTCTGGAGAACAGAGTGGCCAGCAGGATCAGAGAACTGATTGCCCCTCTGTGCTGGGCACTGGGGAGGCCCCACTTCGAGTTCTGTGTCCAGTTCTGGCCCCTCAGTGCAAAAAGGCCCTGGAGGGGCTGGAGCGTGTCCAGAGAAGGGAATGGAGCTGGGGAAGGCTCTGGCAAACATCTCATGAGGAATGGCTGAGGGAACTGGGCTTGTGGAGTCTGGAGAAGGGGAGGCTCAGGGGGGACCTCTTTGCTCTCTGCAATGACCTGAAAGGAGGTTTTAGTGGGGTGGGGGTCGCTCTCTTCTACCAAGGCTGTAGTGAAAAGTTGAGAGGGGATGGCCTAAATTGTGTTGGACAAGGTTCAGATTAGATGTTAAAAAACCTTTTCCACTGAGAGAGTGTCCAGGCATTGGAACAAGTAGCCCAGGGAGGCGGTGGAGTCTCTGGAAGTGTTCAGGTGGCATCTGGATGTGGCACTTTGGGATGGGGTTCAGGAGTGATTCCAGTGGTGCTGGTTATCAGTTGGACTAGAAGATCTTGAAGGTCTCTTCCAACCTTGATGATTCTGTGACTCTGTGACCTGTCATCCCTCTTTGCAGCTTTGTGCTCCAACAAGACCCTGGGGATGTTTTCTCTGTTGGGTCCCTCAGTGGGACCCACTGGCACTACAAAAAACATTACACTTGGAATCAAACTTTGGTTTCTCCAGAGGTTCCTGCAACTCTCCTCAGGGTCTGATGTTCAGGGACTCATCCCCAAAGCCCAAAGGGTGATGAAATGCCTGGGGCTGTTGCTGTGCTGCTGAGCTGGGCCGGGCTCCTGGCACACAGGGAGCTCCTGGCAACCCAGAACAGCTTCAAAGACACAGCTCTGCTGCTGAGCAGCTCCTCTGCACAGCCCAGCAGGGCTGAGGGCACTGCCTGCAGCACCCAGGGCACAGGAGAGAAGACAGAGGTGAGAGGTAGCCTTGGCTGGGAGGGGACTGAGCTCTCACTGCAGGAGAAACCTTCCCAGGATTTGAAGGAAGAATTCTCTGGCTGGAGGACACTGAAACTTCCCTTCCTGCAGGGATCTCCTAAAGCTGCCACATCCCACAGCTTGTAGGATCTTTCAGAAGGCCTCTCCCAGTGCCTGCAGGGCAGAGGAAGTGGCCCTATGGCAGAGCAGGGCAGGAGCTGCAGGCAGCAAGGGCAGGCAGGAGAAGGGAGCAGCAGGTGAAAGGGATCCTGGGCTGGGAGGACAGGGCAGAGCTGCTCAGGGGAGGAACCTTGGCAGCCCTTTGGCACGGCAAGGCAGTGGCTGCAGAGCAGTGCAGGTGAGTTTCTGCCAGTGGCTCTTGCAGCTGCCAAATGGCAGCCCTGGCAGGAGCTGTCAGGATGGCTGTGCTGGATTTGCTGGGGAGCAGCAGGAGAAGCTGCTGCAGAGCAGGACTTGGTGGTGCCCCATCAGTGGCCCAGGGCCAGAAGGTTCCCTGTGCCAGGGCTGGCTGTGGGGTGGCAAGGGGGGGGTGCAGCCAGGGGTGCCCAGGGCTGTGGGGCAGAGCAGGGTCCTGCCCCCCAGGGCTGTGTGTGCTGGGGCAGGGACTCTGCTGCCTGCCAGGGGCAGCTCTCAGCCCACCCAAGGAGCTGCCACGGGGCTGGGGGAGAAGGGCCGTGGGCAAGGAGCAACTACTGGTAGGGCAGAGCAGGGCAGAGTCCTTCTGATCTCCAAAGGGTGCTGAAGGGATGAGGGCTGGTCACAGCTCCAGATCAAAGCAGGAAATTTCCCAGAAGGTATTTGCAAGAGGCACAGACACACAGAGGGTACCTTGATAAGAAAGAACCAGTTCTTTCTGTGTTACACTCTGGGTTGTCTGAGTGCTCACTTTGACAGAGAAAATAATCTCTAAGCAGAGGAAAAGATGCTGAACTCTGTTAGATTGGAGGGAATTGAACCTGAGAGTATCTGACATCAAAACTGTCCTAGAGACAGCACCAGTGTCACTTTTCCAGCCTCCTCAGGGTTGCTGTGACTTTGCCATCAGAGCCTGCCCAGGCAGAGCTGCCCCTGGGCAGTGCCCTGTGCTGCTGGGAGGGCTCTGCAGGGCAGAGCTGAGCCCCCAGGGCTGGGATGGGCTCTGGCAGCACTGCAGGGCCCAGCCCTGGGCCCAGGGAAGCAGCTGCTGGCAGGGACAGCTCCAGGCAGCAGAGCCCTGGGCAGGGAGTGGAGGGCAAGTGCCCCCAAGGCCTGGGGGAGGGGGCATTCAGGCAGCTCTGGGGGCCCTTCCCTGCAGCTCTGCTGGGCACTGTGTGCTGGGCCAGAGAAATGAGGATTCCTGCCCTGGAAAAGAAACTTCCTCAGGTATGATGCTAAAAATAAAAAAACACAGGTACAGTTATTCTAAGGAGAGACGAAGCTTCTGCTCTGCAGCCCAAGCTCTTCTGAGTCTTAGGGGAAGAGATGAAGCTTTTGTTTTCAGGGTCTATTACATCCGACATTCCTTCTGTGTGTGAGAGCTCTACCAGAAAAGTTCCATGTGGCACTGCAGCAGAGCAAAACTGACTCCTTGATGTGCATTTGGTGACATTTGACAGATTGATTTGTTTTGAAAATGGAGTTTCTTTTTCCCAGAGCTCTGTCTTAACTCTTTCCTCTGTTTCCTTTTCTGAACAGACCCTGTGCTTAGGAACAACCAATGTGCAACAGCAGCTCTGTGTCCCAGTTCCTGCTCCTGGCATTCTCAGACAGGCGGGAGCTGCAGCTGCTGCACTTCTGGCTCTTCCTGGGCATCTCCCTGGCTGCCCTCCTGGGCAACGGCCTCATCCTCAGCGCCGTAGCCTGCGACCAGCACCTGCACACCCCCAGGGACTTCTTCCTGCTGCACCTCTCCCTCACAGACCTGG
>NW_020962683.1:7513-9487 GCF_003031625.1 Empidonax traillii | reverse complement strand
TGCAAAATTTTTTTTTTTAAAGTGATATAAATGGTAAACTACTGAATAAAAAGACAAACAATTCTATTACAATGTAACATACAATAAAAATCATAACCTGTAGATTACATTTTAAAGAAAAGAAAAAACTGAAAAAGGTTTTAGTTCCATTTTGGTTTTGGTTATGATGTTGATGGTTTATGAAGAGATGGATTTGGATGTTTCTTGCTTTATGTCTTCAGAGGAGTTTTGGCTAAATTGGTTCAGTTCTTCTGTTACTGAGGGAGCTGCCAGTTGTTTTGCTTCAAATTTTTTCCAGGCCTTTTGTTTTTTCCATTGCTCCCTTTGTCACTGTGTTCCAGACTGAGCTGCCCTTACAACTGTTGTAAATTGGATCCTTTGCGGCGCCGTGGTAAAGTACCAATAAGATGTCCATGGGTACCCCTGTCTTTGGCTCTGTTTACACCCGGTGCCAAGAAAGTTGACATTGTTGGGCGGTCAGCTTGGATTTTCTCGGCTTCCTTTGCTAAGGGAAACAATGTTTGGTTGCCAAGGGCATCATCTTGGACTCCACCTTGACAGAGCTGGCTGGTTTTAGTTTCAAGGTTGGCTCTGTGTAACTACTGTGTAAAGCATTAGGGATAAAATGCAGCTACGTTAAAATCTACATTCACTACACAACTACTTCTAAAATCTACAAATATGAAAAATCAAAAACTCTAAGGCAACAGAGACATCTGTTCTATCTTGACAGTTGTCTACAAGAAATTCAATCAGAGTCTGATAAAACAGTCAATAAGGATGAAGAAATGGGAAACTACACACCAAGAAACGGAAAAGAGAAACTTTTGAAAAGTCACACGTAGTTCTGGTGCAGCCACTGTGATGGTTTTGGTCTAGGCCTTCCTGGTGACCAGTTTGTAACCAAGGAAGTGGCCATGTACCCAGTGTTCCATACGATTTTTACGTAAACCAGAGTATAAATAAGTTGGAGATCAGAGACCTCGCTCTCTTCCGGCAGGGTTCGGGAACAGTGAGTCCCTGCGTTGGTCTCACTTATCTAAGGCTTAGGCCTGCAGCGACCGCTGGTCTGCCACGTGGGGGTTCGGAGAGTGCTGGCTGTGTCTGCCAATCCTGCTGTTTTAAGGGACATGGTGAGATTTGTTTTACTAGTTATTTTACTAGTTCTCGGGTTTGATTGTGCATATCTATTCGGTGTCCCTTTTTGTTCCCTCTTGTCCCTTTTTCCCCTTTCCCTATCCCTTTGGGGGTGGGGGGCAGGGGGGTGTTGATTCCCTTTTACTGTGTATATAGCATCTTAACTGTATATAACTGGGATTTTACATAAATATATATATATTTTTTTATAAAACCAGCTTGACTTTGGGTTCTTTAACTTTTTTGTAATTTTTTTTTCTTTCTTTACCCTAAAGAAAGAGGGAAGGGGGAAGGGAGGGCTACTACTGAAGGTTTGGGCATTTGGCAGGGAGCCAAAGTCCAAACTATCACAGAAGGGGTTTTAGTCTTGGAAGGAATAGTATATTGAAAATGTTTATTTTTTATGTTCAGGTCATGCTCCAGAGATCCTTCTCAATCTATTGCAAGTAGAATAAAAGAAATGCATGATGTGTACTGCCAGAGCACACAGTCTGAAGGAGAATTCAGTAATTTTTCCCAAAAATGTTGCCAGTAAACATTTTCGTTGTGCTGAGATGCTCTACTACAAGATCCTGCAGTCGGTCATTGAGGAGGAGAGGAGGACTCGACTAGGAGACACTGACTTATCTGCAATACTGGAGCAAGACGTGTTTCACAGGTCTCTGCTGGCCTGTTGCCTTGAGATCATTACCTTTACATATAACCCACCTGGAAACTTCCCGTTCATCACCAAAATATTTGACATTCCAGTTTATCATTTTTATAAGGTAATTGAGGTTTTCATTAGAGCAGAAGATGGCCTTTGTCGGGAAGTAGTAAAACACCTGAATCATACTG
>NW_020962683.1:0-1330 GCF_003031625.1 Empidonax traillii | reverse complement strand
GGGTAGACAGAAAAAGGCGTCCATTAAAAAGTCCAATTTTTCCTCTTCTTCCCCCAGTTCAGTTTTAACCAGTGGGTCTTCTAGGGATGAACCAGCCATTCCCCTTCATTCAGCATCTTGGTGAGCTATGACAGCCCCTCCTGAGTTTCTATTATTTGCCAATTTAGGACAATCTCTCTTCCAGTGTCCCTCCTGCATGCAATAGGCACATTGATTTTGTCCCACTCTTGCTTGTTGGAAAGGTGGACCCCATCTCCCTTGTACTGCCTGCCCTCTGCCATGACCCCTAAGATTTGAATTCTGAGTTAGAGCAGCAACCACAACCCTTGCAAGTTTTCTCTCTTTTCTTTTCTCCCTGTTGTTGTACACTTTCCAGGTTTCATTCATTCCCACCTTTATTAGAAGGACGATCAATTTTCTAGAACCTTTTTCTTATATCAGGGTTACTTTGTCACATTAACCACCCCACCAGTTGTTGTTTCCCTGTCTCTGATGATGGATCCAGTGTAGAGTGTTTTCTCCTGGCAGCTCTAAGTCTGTCTAAAATGCCGTGGGGGTCTCGTCCCATCCTTGCCTTACATCATACAAGGCAGCCCAATTCACTGCTTTAGGTGTAGGGCTTCACAATCCCCCCTGGACCAATCTTCTATACTGATCCAATAACTTATAATGGTCAGGGTTATTATTTGGGGCCCAGTTAGGTTTTCAGACTGGTAAAATTTCATTTATGTCTCCCCTTAAAACATTTGTTGCAATCTATCCTTCCACGTGATTTTTTGCTGGTTTTATTACAAGCTCTTTTTTTGTTTCTCTCAGTTCTGAGAGTATCAAATGTATGTCTGACCAGTCAATGTCCTAATTTTTCACAATTAATTCAAATCTCTTAGCCACCCTCTCAGGATTTTCTCCAAATAGTTTTGCTTCCTCCCTCCAGCTGTTCAAATCACTCACTGAAAAAGGTCCTTTCCCTTTTGCCCGATTACCTGCAGGTGTCATTACCTGCCTCAGAGGAGCAACTGTGAGGCCAGTCTCAGTTTTAGCTTTTGTTCTACCCCCAGGCTTGCTCTTGCCTTTCTGTCCCATGGTCAGACCCCGATGTGTGCTGCTCACCCCTCTTCTGGGTGTTCCACACTCCCTGCTGTGCTTTCAGAATCTGTCCCATCCCGTCCCGACTCCTGCAGGCTGCCAGGTCCCTGCCCAGCTGGCTCTGGTGCTCTACAATGAGGCTGCAGTTCGGGAGGCTCTGGGATACTTTCCTCATCACTCTCTCTTTCCCAGCTTGAGACCCCCCTGAGCTGTGCTGCACGCATCACAACAACGCTTCCTCGGC
>NW_020962682.1:8912-12114 GCF_003031625.1 Empidonax traillii | reverse complement strand
ATTTATTGCTACCACTTTGCCCCCTGACTGGTTGCAGCTTAGCTCTCCTCACTACTACCTTTGTAGTGTCTGAAATTATCTTTTTATTAATGTGTTACTCTCTCAGTTGCTTTAGCAATTGGAAAAGGTGCAAGGGATTTCTAAAAATCAACTATAAAGACTTGTTCATTCACCCCAGAGCTGGCAGACTGAGTAAATACGGGCTGATTTGTATATGCTATGGCATGTTTGAGTGGTGCTTCCTTCTGTCATGGTATGTGCTTGTCTCCTGATTTAGGACCTTGCTTTATTCTTCTGAGACTGACTTGTTCAAGCACTCCCTAGTGAAATCTGGGAATATAAAAGCAGTTGTTGGGCTAAAGGACCAGAGGGTAGTGAGCAGCATCAGGACCCTGCAGGAGCAGCAAGTGGAGTTGGTGTGGCTCTCAGGGGCAGGAGGGTGAGTTTGGGGGTGCTGGTTTGGGGTGGTCTCAGTGTGGCAGGTGGGATAAAAGTGAGGAAACATCTTGGATGTAGAACAAGTGGGTTCCTGTTCTTCCTGGAGTGGTGCTGAGCACAGAACAGGCACTTGTTATTTCAACTGCTTTTCTTTGTGCTGATCTCCCTTCAGGAGCAAGGACAGGCAGACCCTGATGCCCCCTGAAGAAACTGTTACAGCCTTTGCTGAAGTAGAAGGGATGAGAGAGGCCTTGGTGGGCACCACTGCAGCCAACAGCATCGTGGTGTGGTCGGTGTTTCCTTGCCATTACACGGTTTAGGGGGGTGGGGGCTGTAGCAGAGAGCTGTAGGGCTGTGCAGGGGTGCTGGCTGGCTGCTGAGCCACCTGTGAAATGGTGGTTGTCAGAGGGCCTGCAGTGTGACCCCGCAGTCTCATGGACAGGGAATGAACTGTGCTGCTGTAATTCCATTGCTTTTGCATCATTCTCATTACACCCTCCCTGTGGCCTCTTGGCTTGTTTGGTTGACATGGAACCAAACCCATGTCCATCTTGCATAGTGGTGTAACTGTGATTAGAGGATGAAAATGTATCAGAGTTTGTTTTCACCAACTGCAGGAACCTGAAAACGGGCCAGCTCCTGAGGAAGATGCACGTTGGTTATTCCTACCCAGCTTCCATCTGCCATCGAGCATATTCCGACTCTGTACGTACATGAAATTCAGTTCATGCTTGGGCTGCACTGACTGGGCTGGGGACGCAAAGGATTGAGGTTTCTTGAGGATTGAAGATAAATGAATAAATCCATTGGGTCACTGAGCTGTCACTCTGCTGTGTTGCATCAGCCCTTATCAGCCAGCTGCTGCTTCGGTTTTTATCTAATTTGATAAGGAAAGTAAACCATTTCTGTTTTCTTCAGTAAAAATAATGTATCACTGTCCATGGGGCTGCGATTAGAGAGAGACTGCAGCTGTTAATTTTTGGAAAATTCTTTGCGTTTTTCCCTTCCTGCTGTTGTTTTTAGTGATGTATTTTCCCTCTCTCTATCAGGGCCTTCTGTTTGTTGTTTTAAGCCATCCACATGCCAAAGAGAGCGAATCCTGTGGAAACCCAGCGTTCCGCGTGGTGGCCTTCAACCCCAGGACAGGCAGGAGCCGGGGGGTGATGTTCTCCTCCCTCCCACCGAGCCCTGCAGGGAGGCAAGTGCTGGGGGCTGGGGGCTGTTCTGGCTCCTTCCAGGGGCTGTGGGAGGGCCCGGAGAGTGGAGCAGCGCTGGCAGGGATCCCGTTGCCATCCCCCCAGCGATAAGGGGCTGCATCCGGCGCTGCCGCGTGTCCGGTGCGCGGCGGGCAGGGCTGGGGGTGTGGGTGGGACGCTTCCTGCTGTGCCCTGACCCTCGCCCCAGCACTGGGGCTGGGGGCCTGTGTCCCTGGGCTCCTCAGGCAATCCCGTGCTCCTGCCTGCAGCAGTGGCACTCTTGGCTGCTGGAGAGCCCCCGGCCAGGTTGGTTTGTGTGGAGCAGTGCTGCAGGCAGATGGCCTTTTCCTTCCTGTGCCCTGTGTTTTGAAGCGTCAGCAGGTTCAGCCTCAGCTTCAAGGCTCAGTCTTGCAGTGTTCCTTGCACAGGAAATGTGATGGATGTGTGGGAGGAGCAGTGGATCAAGGTCTTGCTTACTGAACAGTTATGGAATCACAAAATGGTTTGGGTTGGAAGGGACCTTAAAGATCGTCCAGTTCCACCCCCTGCCGTGGGCAGGGACACCTTCCACTAGACCAGGTTGCTCCAAGCCCTGTCCAGCCTGGCCTTGAACACTTACAGGGATGGGGCTTTCTTTACAGAGTTGTTTTTAAGAGTACCTTTTTTTAAGAGTCCATCTTCTTCAAGTATGTTCTGAGTCTCAAGGAGCATTTTCTTGACCTCCTCCTTTCTCGGCTGTGCTGGAGGCACAGCCCGGACTGTAGCCTGACTGCAGTTGGGCAATAATCTGTACCTGAACCCCAAGCTAAGGGAACAAACCCTGCACTGCGTGGTGTTTTTGCAGACCTCCTGCCATGTGCTGACTGCCCTTGTCCCTGCAGGTACCTGGAGGGTGACGTGTGGGACACGGCGGGAGCGGCGGTGCTGACGTCGGGTGCCGTGGCCGTGTGGGACCTGCTGCGGGGCCGCTGCACGGCACTGCTGCCCCCGGGCCCCGCGGGGCGCTGGGCCCTGGCACGCTGGGCCACGGCCGGGGCCGGGCTGCTGGCCGGGCAGCGTGATGGCACCGTCCGGCTGTACCACTACCGGCAGCCCCAGCCGGGAGCCGCCTGACGGGGCAGGACCCCATCACCGGTACCCCGATGCTGCTGGGGCTGCGTGTGCCAGGCGTGTGTGATGCCATTAAATGTTGCCTTTGGATGACTCCGTGTCTGCTGCTGCCATACTGGGGCACTGTTGGGGGGCAGCACGGCCACAGGACCTGCTGTCCTGCTGTCCTGGACCAGCAGTGTGTCCTGAGAACTTAGAAGGCCACTGGGATCCTGGAGCATTGGGAAGAGCCTTCCCAGCAGATTAGGGAAGTGATTCTGTCCCTCTGCTCAGCCCTGGGGAGGCACATCTGCAGTGCTGTGTCCTGAGGACAGGAGGGACATGGAGCTCCTGGAGCAGGTCCAGAGGAGGCTGTGGAGGTGCTGAAGGGACTGGAGCATCTCCCTTATGAGGAAAGGCCGAGGCAGCTGGGGCTGTTCAGCCTCGAGAAGAGACACCGAGAGGGAACCACCCCAATT
>NW_020962682.1:0-3595 GCF_003031625.1 Empidonax traillii | reverse complement strand
AGCGGCCCCGGCTCCCGCTGCTCCCGCTGCCCCGGCTCCCGCTGCCCCGGCTCCTGCTGCCCCGGCTCCTGGCCGCCGCAGGTGAGCGAGGGGGTGGGCACGGCCGCGAAGGGGCCCCGGTGCCGCTGGTTCCCGGGCGGGGGATGCTGCGCTCGGGGGGCTGCGGGGCCGGTGAGTGCCGGCGGCCCGGGGGTCTGCGGTGGGGCTGGGTCCCCGCTGGGTGGGGGGCGGTGGCTGCTGCTCTGTGTCACCGGGACCCGCTCGGGGTGGGCCCGGCCGCGGGGACTCGGGGCGGGCAGCCCGGGGGCGGCCGGTGAGAGCCGCGGTCGCTGCCGCGCCGTGGCCGTTCCGTGCCGGGCTGTGCCACCAGCCCGGGCGGCTCCGTGGCCTCGAAGGCGGCGGGTGCTGCGCCCGCGGGAGCCCCGGTGAGGGGCTGGCGGAGAGCGGGGCCCGAAGGGGTCGTGGTGACCTCCGTTGCAGCCCTGGCCCCACCTGGGCGGTGACCACTCGCCGTGCTCCCGATGAACCGCCCGTTCTCTCTGGAGAGGGGCTGCCGCGGGCCCCGGAGCCCTGCCCGGAGCCCTCTCCCGTTTGCTGGCGTCGTGCCCTCCCGCGGACCCGCTGGTGCCGGTGCTGGCACATGGCGGCTCTGATGGTCAAACCGGGGGCTCCCAGCACAGCCGGAGTGTGGCGGTGGGGCAGGACTTGGCACCGTTCGTTGGGACCGGGGCAGGGTGTTCTCACCTGGGTTTGGGTTGTTCCGGAGCGTCTCCTTCGGAGCCGCCTGCTGTTAACGGAGGGAAGAAAGCGAGCCCCCCAGCCTCGCCGGCGGCTCCGGGAGTGCCGTGCCCGGTAGCCGGTGCAGGGTGCCCGGTGCTCGGACCGATGCGCGCTGCTCCCTCCCCTCGCAGTGCTCGTGGAATGCTGCGCGAGGCTCTGCCCCGCTCTGGGCAGCGGGACGGGCTCCACTCTGGGCACTGCCGACCCCTGCGCCCACCTGGGGACCGCGGCGGGGGAGCGCTGCCGGACAGGTACCCCCCGGGCTGGGAACGTCCCACTCGCGGCCCTTTGGGGCACTGCGTGCCAGCCACGTGTGTGGGTGGCACGATGGGGCCAAAGGTGCCTACCCTGGCAGCTGTGGGGTGCTGACCCGTGGGTCAGCCCTGCTCAGTACCCCCCAACTCTGCCCCTGCCTGCAGATCACCCAGAGCGAGGAGCTGGTGTGGGGCAGGCGCCGACACCGGAGGCCGTGAGGCAGCTGTGGACAGAGGCTGAGCTGCTGCCCTTCCCTGGGACTCCTGCCAGGACAGCCGAGCCCTCCGGCCCCCAGGGGAGCCCCAGAGGCCCCCGGATGGGCGAGGAGGGAACAGGAGCAGCGGTGTGGGGTGGAACAGCCACTGAGCATCCGAGGCCCCCCGTGTCTGCAGGCACCACCGAGCAGGCAGCTGCAGGAAGCGAGCTGCTGGTGACCAGTGCGGGAGCCCCAGTCCCTGTGCAGCCAGACACAGATCCTGCCACCACGGACCCCCTCGGGACTCACCCTGTAGGACATGTGACAGAGGAAGGTGTAACGACCATGCAAGGGACCCCTTTGCATTCACTACCCACCATGGCAGTGCCAGGCTCTGCTGGGGGACAGAGGGGAACCCCCAACATCCTGCTGGGATGGAGGTCCATGGGGACAGTCCTTGTGCAGAGCCAGGGGGGTTTACACAGCTCCTCGTTCCCTGAGCTGAGGGCTGGGGAGGGCCCAGGTGCCACTGTCCCACTGGGTAACAGGAGCCCAGGGACCCACCCAGCCACCACTCTGGCCACTGACAGCCCGGTGCTGGGGACAACAGGGATGTCACCCTTTGTGGAGGGGTTGCAGAGGCTGCTGACCCCCACAGGGGCAAGGCAGGGGACACAGCAGGGGCTGCCGGGGCCAGGGCTGGCAGGAGGACAGGGCTCTGCCTCTCGCCCATGGCAGGGTCCCCACTCTGCCCCTTCCCACTTTGTGCTGTCCCTGGGGCCTGCTGGCCGTGAGGGGCCTGTGGCCAGCACAGCCTGGCCAGCCCTGGGCACAGGCCCAGCCTCACTGCCTGCCACAGGCAGGAGGTCGGGTCTGCCTGTCCCCACCACCATAGCCGGCACCCCAGGGGTGACATCCTCCAGCCCAGGGGGAACCCTGGTCCCGACCACAGGAGTCTTGGGGCCACTGGACAGGGGGGGTTCCCCTGAGCACAGGCACATCCCCCTGAACCCATCAGCTGTGCCGAGGCAGCCCCCATCCCCTCTGACCCCCAGCAGCAGTGCTGTGGTGCAGAGCAGGGTGACTCATGCCAGTCCTGGGTCCCCCCATGTCCCCCTGTCCCCACAGCCTGCCCCAGCCAGTGGGGCAGTGACCCTGCTGCCAACCCCGCTGTCTTCCCCAGGGACCGGCTGGGGGGTCCTGGGGCTTGGCCCTGCTGTGGGCACCCCCCCAGGAGACCCCTCCCCAGGGCTTCCCCACACTGACTTGAGGGCTGAGAGCCCCCAAATCCTGGAGGGGACCCAGCTAGGGGTGGGCAGCCTGGCCCCTCCCTCAGCCCCTGGGCCATCCCAGCAGCCACCTTCATCCCAGCCTGCGTCTTCCCTGGGCCCAACCACCGCCGTGGCTGCCACCACCACAGCCACCACCACAGCCACCACCACAGCCACCACTGCCAGCCCAGAGCTGCTCAGGGTTGAGGGGACGGTCACGCCGGAGCCTGGTGCTGCTGAACTGCAGCGGGACGTGGCAGGGCTGACCTGGGGGCCCCCAACTCCTGTGCCCACCGTGATGCCCAGGACCCCCCAGCAGCCCACAGATCCTGATGGGACCCTGGGCCATCGTGGGGGCCCCAGGTCCCCTCCAGCTGTGAAGGACACAGACCTGGCCCAGCCATCGAGCAGCCCTGCGGGGCAGCTGGACACTGATGCCCCCCGATTGATGCCAGCAGGGGCAGGCAGGGCCCCACAGGTGTTCATCGTGGAAGATCAGCCCCCGCTCCCGAAAGGTGGGTCTGGTGGTTTGGGACCCTCTCCTGGAACATGATGGGAGGGGGAGAGGCTCTGGGGGCCACCAGCATGGGGGGGTCAGTTGTGGTGGCCCCTGGGGTGGGGCCATGTCACGGTGGTCCCCATCTCCTCCTGCAGCCTCCCTCCTGCGGATCCCCTGCGAGCTCGTGCTGGATATGGGCTTCGTCCCGGCCCTGCAGGACCCCGGCTCCCGTGAGCGCCAGGAGCTGCTGCACAGCTTCAACCAGACGGTGAGTGCAGGGGGGCCGGGGGGGCTGTGGGTTGGGGGCCATGGCACTCAGCTCCCCCCCTGTGCAGGTCACCCCCCTCTTCATGTCGGTGCCCGGGTTCCTGCGGCTGGAGGTGACGGGAATCAGGTGGGTGCTGGTGCAGCCCCGCAGCACGTGTTGCTCCCTGGCACAGGGGTGCAGGGCCTGTCCTGTGCTGCAGGGTCACAGCAGTGCTGGGTGAGGTGCTGGGCACGGGGTCTGCCCCGTGAGCTCAGAGCGGTGTCCCTGCAGGGAGGGCAGCGTGGTGCTGCAGTACGATGCGCTGTTTGCCGTGGAGCAGGTGCCGC
>NW_020962681.1:6266-9877 GCF_003031625.1 Empidonax traillii | reverse complement strand
CAGTGAGGTCACAGCAGGGCTGTGAGGTCACAGAGCCCCGTGGTCCCACAGCACCACAATGACCAACCACTCGGTCCCTGACTACAACTGTTGCGGCAGCAGCGGCGGCGGCAGCGGTGTCAGAGTTGGTGGTGTTTGGAGAGTGATTTCTGGACAGTGATTGCTGGACAGTGATTGCTGGACAGAGATTACTGGACAGTGATTACTAGATAGTGATTACTGGACAGAGGTTAAAAACCATCGGTGTAAGAACAGCAGTGTCAGGACAGAGGGGGCAGCAGTAGCTGCAGGACGGTGTGAGGGTGAGGGGCCATGGCCCTTGCTCTCCGCCTCTCCCTCCTCCTCCTCCTGGCAGTGGCCCTGCACGCCAGGGCTGCCCAGGCTGCTCCGGTGCCAGCGCGGGGAGCAGGTGAGCCGGCGGCCTGGGGCACCTTTCCTGGCCCAGCGGGCTCTTCTCCCCGGGAAAGGTCAGGGATGGTTTTCCCCAGGGCTTTAGCCAGGGGTTCCTGGGTGCGGGAGAGAGCCCCGAGGGGCCCTTGGCTCCTCCAGCCGCTCCTCCAGGGATGTTGTACAGGGATGGGAAGAGTGTGGAGAGCGGCCAGGAGCCAGCCCAGAGCTGCCCAGGCCCCTCTGCAGCTCTGGCCATGTCCATTGACATCTGGCCCCCACAGTGCTCCCCGACCCCCCTGCAGTGCCGCAGTTCTCTGAGGCAGAAGGGCATTCCCAGCCTGCAGTGGAAATGGTTCCCATCTCTGTTTGCTTCTAGGTCTGGGTGCTGGGAATTCTTTCTCAGCAGTTTGGCGAGAAGATGGCGTGGAGTCCTTGGGGTCTCCTGCAGGTATTTCTCAATGTGTGCTCAAAAAAATCATTGACAACATGGCAAGAGCCAGGTGACAGAAGCTTATCTGGCTGTTGAGTTACAGGAGTGTCTTCAGGGAGGACTATTCCAGATCCTGGGCTGGTTGTTCCACACAAGTTAAATTCACGTGGCAGGGGTGAGTAGCCTGTCCCTGCTGACCTCACAGGCTAAGCCCTGTTTTTCTCTAATCCATTCATGTCAAATGGACCTACTTCCCACTCAGGTCCTCCAAGAGGCATGAACCAACCTCCAGGCGAAAAGGAATCCCAGGAGCCATCTGCAGGCATGAGGCAAATGCTAAAGGAACTGGAGAGACGGCGAGGTGGGAAAGTTTCCCTCAGGTTGAGCCGTGAGACTCATCAGTGGAGGCTTTCGATGCTCTGTGGACACGCAGGGGCTGCACAGTGGGAAGGGATCCATCGCAGCCTCGCTGCCCCGCTGCTGCTTTCACGCCGTGCGGGGCTGTTTCCCCGCCTGGCCTGGCTGCAGCTTCTCCCCGACCTCTGCAGGAAGGCCTTGAGCATCCCCTGACCCTGTGCCCAAAATGCCCCATGGGCCCTGCAGAGCAGAAGATCCCCTGCAATTGCCTGGTCTCATGGCAGCTCCAGAGTGGCGGCTGTTTGGAGGAGGGAGTGCCCTGACCCAGCCCCAAAAGCCCAGATGTTTTCCTGGACCTTTTCTATGTCATTTATAAGCATTGCCTCCTGAAAATCCCACCTCCCTTATGGAGAACAGCTCCATCTGATCCAGCTGTCCCTCTTGTTTCCCCCAGGGATGGACAAAGTGGCTCTGTGGAAGGCGACGTTCCCTGAAGGAAGCAGTGGCTCCGTGCCAGGCTCTGCTGATGGAAGGGAGGCGATGCCAGGCACGGGCACACGGGGTAATTGCTGTGGCGTGCTCAGCCGGTGTGGGCCATCGGGGTGTCTGTGGCAGCAGCTCTTCCCCAGTGCCCGCTCGTGCCCGTCACGGCAGCAGCCAAAGCTGAAAGCGCGATGGGTTGGTGGCATCTGGAGCACGTTCCGCAGCCCCTGGAAACGGGACTCTGGCCCCAAGGTCCCTCCCGCTGCAGCTGCTCCTGGAGCTGGCCCTGAGTCTCGAGGGGCCCAAGGCACCAGAGCAGCCCAGAGTGGGATCCCTCCCACGAGCTGAGGGCCAGAGCCATCCCTGGCTCCCACACTGGGCAGGGGCTCCCGTGTCTCCTGAGAGGGCCTGACTCTGTCCCCTGGGGCTGTGGGAGCTGTCCCGGGATAGGGAGGGATGGTTTTAGCACTGCTGCTGCAGTCTTCCCCAGGACTTTAGCCAGGGATTACTGTGTGTGGGAGAGAGCCCCAAGGGCCCTTTCGCTGGTCCAGTCTCTCCTCCAAGGATCTTGCACAGGATCGGGAAAGAGTGTGGAGAGCAGCTCAGAGACAACCCAGAGCTGCCCAGGCCCCTCTGCAGCTCTGGCCATGTCCATTGACATCTGGCCCCCACAGTGCTCCCCGACCCCCCTGCAATGCCAGGGTTCTCTGCGGCACAAGGGGATCCCAGCATGCAATGGAAATGGTTCCCATCCTTGTTTGCTTCTAGATGAGGGTGCTGGGAATGCTTCTCCAGTAGATTGGCTGCGTGAAGTTTTGGAGCCCTTGCAGCCTCCTGCAAGTAAGTTCTCAATATGCGCTCAAAGAATACTCATTGACAGCATGGCAAGAGCCAGGTGACAGAATCTTCTCTGGCTGTTGCGCTACAGGGGCGTCTTCAGGGCAGACTTTTCCAGCTCCTCTGCTGGTTCCACACAAGCCCAGCTCACATGGCAAGGGTAGGTATTCTGTCCCTGCTGAGCTCACAGGCTGAACTCTGTTTTTTTCTAATCCGTTCATGTCAAATGGAACTACTTCTCATTCAGGTCCTACAACAGCCAAGAAAAAAGTGAAAGATGGAAAGAAATCCCTGGAGCCATCAGAGGCCATGAGAGAATTGCTGAAGGAAATACTGCAGGGAGAGCCAGGTGGGTGTGTTTCCCTCAGGCTGAACCATGAGACTCATCAGTGGGGGCTTTAGATGCTCTGTGGACACGCAGGGGCTGCACAGTGGGAAGGGATCCATCGCAGCCTCGCTGCCCCGCTGCTGCTTTCACGCCTTGCGGGGCTGTTTCCAGCCACTCCTCCAGGGATGTTGCACAGGGATGGGAAGGGTGTGGAGAGCGGCCAGGAGCCAGCCCAGACCTGCCCAGGCCCCTCTGCAGCTCTGGCCATGTCCATTGACATCTGGCCCCCACAGTGCTCCCCGACCCCCCTGCAGTGCCACAGTTCTCTGAGGCACAAGGGGATCCCAGCATGCAGTGGAAATGGTTCCCATCTCTGTTTGCTTCCAGATGGGGAGAATGATTTGGATTATCTGGAAGTTCTCGTGAATGATGCACTGAATTCCCTTGGACAACCTGGAGGCAAGTTCTCCGTGTCCCTTTCCTGACAGAATAATCCCTGTCAGTGTGGCAAGAGCTCATTCAGGTGCCCTTTTCCTTAAGACCCTCTCGAGGTGGCTGCATTGTGACAATCTTGGCCTGCTCCGTTCTCAGGCCCAGGAGGGATCCCACAGGATCCCTGTCCGTGGGAGCAGGAAGGAGCATTTAGCTTTTAATCTCCTTTCCATGGCAATGCCAGTTGGTCCCTGCGTGGCCGCTGTGCAGACACAGAAGGGCAGAGAGGGAAGGGGTCGGGCCCAGGGCTGTGCCCGGGGCTGTGCCTGGCGCGGCTCCTTTGCCGGCCCCTGG
>NW_020962681.1:0-1419 GCF_003031625.1 Empidonax traillii | reverse complement strand
CCTTGGGCTGAGGGCACCTTTATTGCAGCAGGACAATGTAATCCTGGACCTGTTTGCTGGTTTAAATAACCCAGGGGGAAAAAAAAGTTAACCCCACTGAGGATGTCCACCCGCTTCTCCTCCCCCTTCGGGCAGGGTGATAGGAGAGACGGTGGGAAAATAAAATTGTTGGAATCACAGTTTGTCATGGTTTTGCTGGTCCTTGCAAACTAGGCAGGAATTTTTCCCTTCCCCCTGCCCACTTCATGCAGGATTGTTAAGTGGGCACTTAAGGGGCACAAAAGAAGCGGCTTTCTGGTAAATTGCTTAGAATCTAGTCTGGGGGAGGTGAGGAGCTCCTCTTTAGTTTTTTTTCTCTCGTCTTCTGGGAAACGGGGTAGGAGTTTGGGCTTGCAGCTGAGGCTGAAACAAGGTCGGAGTGGAAGCTCGGTGGTTCTTTTGTTCTTGGCCTGCTTGCCAGCTGTGGATCCTGCTTGGATTTTTCATCAGAGAGGAACTGTTTTTCTGGAAGTTTTTCCCCTTCCCCATTCCAGTTTGTTTTCTTTCCTGGTGGTGGTCCTTGTTCACATCAAGGGGAGAGGGAAGACTGTTCTGCACGATTCGACCAGTCGAACAGAGTGAGTTTTTTTCCCACTGGGGAGGACTTGTTTTGTTGTTTTTTCTCTCCCCCTCTCTCTCCCCTTTCCCAGTGTGCTTGTTTATTTGTTTGTTTTGAAGGGGATTATTTGTGGGTGTCGAAACATTGTTTGGTTGTTTCACTTGTTTTCTTTCATTGTTTCTGCCAATACACACGTACTTTTTAATAAAGGGCTGTTATTTTTCCCTTTTCCATAATTTTTTTCCCCTCAGTCGGAGCCTCCTAATTTCAGATTTATAATTGCTTAGAGGGAGGAGTTTGGGTCTTTTCTCCTAACTCATTCTCAGCAAAACGCCTGTGTCTTATTTAAACTGGGCCACAGTTTTACACACACTTACAGAATTTTTAAAAGAAAAACTTGCAGTAAACAGAACAATACAAAGGGAGTGGTTTACCCGCAGACAGGAGTGTCCACCACTGCACAAACAAAAACTGCTCCCCTCAGAGACCTTCTAGTGTGGTTTTCCTGCCTGGACCCCAGGACAAAAAACCGAGATCCTGGAACTCACGGAGCGGCTCTGACGGCTCCTGGGACTCACAGAATGGCTCCAATGGCTTCTGGGACTGATGGAGCAGCTACGATGGCTCCTGAGACTCACAGAGCGGCTCCAACAGATCCTGGGACTCACAGAGCAACTCCAAAAGACCCTGGGACTCATAGAGCAGCTCCAACAGACCCTGGGACTCACGGAGTAGATCTGATGGCCCTGGGGCAATTGTGGCAGTGGCAGCCCTGGCCCTCCCTCTCCTGAGCAAACCTGGCCAAAGAAAGGTCACCCTTC
>NW_020962680.1:7849-9280 GCF_003031625.1 Empidonax traillii | reverse complement strand
GGGGAAGGTCTTTCCACCTTCCAGCCTGCGCATTGGATTTTTTCGGTGAGACACAGTGTGCGCAGAACTGAGCCCACCCTTTAATCCTGAGGTTCATCTGCCGGGGCCAAGCACGCTTGGACGGTGGCAGCGAGGTCCTCAGGACGTAGATGGATTGCCTTACAGGGCTAACGAGCTCCATCTGCCCGGGGAGGGGCCCTGCCCATAGAACTGGATGGTCTTTAAGGTTCCTCCCAATGCAAACCATTCCATGTGCTAGTTTAGACTGGATATTGGAAAGGAATATTGGATGTACCTGGATCCCTGGAAGAGTTCCAGGTCAGGCTGGATGGGGCTTGGAGGAATCTGGTCTATGGAAGGTGTCCCTGCCCATGGCAGCGGTTGGAACGGGATGATCTTGTCCCTCCAATACAAACCATTCCATGTCTCCATGAACCCACACTCAATGAAGGGATAGATTAACCAACCCAAGGGCTGGATCTCTCTAACCTAGGCTGTGACCCCAGCCTCACCTGATCCCCCAGGGCTGCCTGGATGAAGCTCAGCAGGACCTCATAGGTCTCGCGGGTCTCCTTGGTCTTGGGTTTGTAGATGATCCCAACCATCTCATCGATGCCCTCGGACAGCAGAGTGTACCCCTTCATCTTGTTGATGTCGTGCCTGTCCTCGTCCCTCTTCCTCCTCCTGGGGACGGGAGCAGGAAGGGGACATGAAGTCAGAGCATCAAAATACCACAAGGCTCCTTAGTCTCAAAAACAAAGGGGCAAAACTGATTTTAATTTTTCCCCTTTGATTTCTGGTTCCTAACACAGAGCAAGTAACTCCAAGTGGAGAAATTTATGTGTTTCTGACTTCCAGGTTGATGGGGTTCGGTCTCCAGCCCTGTGCTCACACCATCACAAGGTTTTCCACTTCCAAATATTCCCAATGCTGGAGAAGAGAAGGGTCCAGGGAGACTTTGGAGCCCCTTCCAGTGCCCAAAGAGACTCTAGGAGAAGGACTACGGACAAGGGATGGAGGGACAGAACAAGGAGGAATGGTTTCCCACTCGAAAAGGGGAGATTTGGGTGGGATATGGGGAAGAAATTCTTCCCCATGAGGGTGGGGAGGGGTTGGGATGGAATTCCCAGAGAAGCTGTGGCTGCCCCTGGATCCCTGGCAGTGCCCAAAGCCAGGCTGGACCCTGCTCTGGTGTCAGGTCAATGGTCTTCAAGATCTTTAAGTTCCTTAAGATCCCTCCCGCCCCAAACCTTTCTGTGACCCCCCAGACTCCCGTTTGGGGACAGGAATTCCCATTCTAGGCCCAGCTCCCACTCACTTGGCTCTTCTCTCCTCTTGCATCTGGGGTTTGGTCCTCTGGGCCTTGTCCCCCATGCGGGTCCCCTCGAGCTTCCCCACCAGGGACAGCACCTCCCCCGTGGGCTCATCCCG
>NW_020962680.1:0-3616 GCF_003031625.1 Empidonax traillii | reverse complement strand
GGGGCGTGTCCCCGCGGAGCCGCGCGGCGCGCACCCGCCGCCGCCCCTCACGGCCGCTCCCGCCTCAGCCGGGCCCCCCCGGGCCGTCCCTCCCCCCCTCACCGCCCCTCAGGGCCGCTCCCGCCTCGGCCGGGCCCCCCCGAGCCGTCCCTGCCCCCACTTCACCGCCCCTTGCAGCCGCCGCCGCCTCCCACGCCCCCCCGGAACCCCCTGGGCCCCCCGCCCCTCACGGCCGCTCCCGCCGCCCCCCGGACCTCCCCGAAGCCGCCGCCGCGCCCCGAGGTGAGTGCGGGCCCCTCTCGCCGGCCCGGCCCCCCCCCTCCCCGCCCCGCCCCGGTATTGTTGTGGCGGAGCCGCGGGGGCGGGGGGAGGAGGGGGAGGCGCTTTGTTCCGCCCGGTACCGGCCATCGGCACCGGCTCCCCCCGCTCGTTGGGGATCCGAGACTCCTCGTCGGTAACGGGGACGTCTTCATTGCCGGGAGCCGTCGGTGCAACGGGATCTCCCTCCCCCCCGCCCGGTACCGGCAACCAGTGCGCGGGAGGGTCCTCCACCCGCGGGTGCCGTGGGGAACCCCGGGATGCGAGCGTCGTGGCTGGCACTGCAAATAGGGACCCCCTCAATCTGGAATGGGCCCCCCTACGTGGCACCATCGTGGGGACCCCGCTGGGATGGGACCATTGTGGGAACCCTTTGGGTTGGCACTGCCACAGGGCCCCCCCACCCAGGATGGTACCCCACCTGAGATGGTACCACTGTAGGGTCATGGGACGCCAGACCCTCTGTGGGATCACCGGGCATACAGCACCAAAATTGGGGACCCTGTCCTGCCTATTGCACTCTGATGGTGCCTGTCCCCACTTGGCATCCTGGCTGTGCCCCTGGCACCCTGGCTTTGCCTGTTGCACCCTGACTGTGCCTGTGGCACCCCAGCTGTGCCCATGGCACCCTGACCATGCTCAAGGCACCACGATTTTGTCCATGGCACCCCAGCTGTGCATGTGGCACCCTGGCCATGACTGTGACCTGTGGCTTATTTACTGTGCTTTTGCCTCCAGGACCAAGCCTGTTGTACCCCAGATGTGCCCGTGGCACCCCAACTTTGTGCGTTGTACCCCAGCTGTGTCCCTTGCACCCCAGATTAGCTTGTTGCACTCTGTCCATGCCCATGCTACTGTGGCCATGCTTGTTGCACCTCATCTTTGCCTTTGGCATTCCAGTTTTGCCTGTTGCATCCTGACCATACCTGTGGCACCCCAGCTGTTCTCATGGCACCCCAGAGTTGCCCATGGCACCCCAACACACACAGCACAGGTGCCCAGAGCACCCTGGGCATGCCTGTGGCACCCGAGCTTTGCCTGTGGCATCCCGACTGTGCCCATGGCCTGGCCCTGCCCAGGGCATCCCATCTTTGCCCATAGGACTCATCTTTGCCCATGGCACCCTGTCCATGGTCATTACACCCCGTCCATGCCCGTGGCACCTCAACTGTGCCTGTGGCACCCCAGCTTTGCCTGTTCTACCCTGACTGTGCCCATGACACCCCATCTTTGCCCATGGCAGCCCATCTTTGCCCACTGCACCCCAGCTGTGCCTGTGGCACCCTCAGCCCTCTGCCCTGCCGGGGGGTCCCTCATTCCCACGCCCGTTCCTGGCCCCCCACCCTCCCGGAAATCCTTCCCAGGCGGAGCAGGGCCCTCCCGGACCCCCCCGACTTCCTGCTTCCCGCCGGGCAGGGCAGAACAATTCCCGGCCGCCACATCCTGCCCGGCCCGGAGTTCGGGGAGGGGGGGCACTGTGGGGGCACCCCCAGGACACTGGGCAGGGCTGGGGGGTCCCGGGCAGGACGTGGGGCAGGGAGGGGGGGAGCAGACCGGACGAGTTTCCTGAGTCTCGTCACAGCCGGAGGAGGGGCCGTGGCGGGCGGGGAGCAGAGTCGGGGACCCCCCCAAGGGCGTGGGGGGTCCTCGTGACACCCTTCCCTCAATGCTGCCTTGTCCCCACGCTGCCCGCGTGACGCTGCTGCCCCGTGGCCCTGACGGGGCCCTGGCGTGGCCGTGTCTCCCCCCAGGGACCCCTGGTGTCCCCCCCGCCCCAGTGCCATGGCCCCCGGCTGGCTGCTGGCCCTTGCCTCGCTACTAGCCCTCACCACCACTTCTGCTGCCACTGCCGTCACTGCCCCGGGGGCCTCATGGAGTGCTGTGCCCCGGAGAACTGTACCCTATGCCGGTGAGTACTGGGGGATACCCTGGGGGGCTCAGGGAGGGAGGGGAAGGGGGAAACTGAGGCACAGTGGCTGGGAGTGTTGATTCTGTCCCTTGCTGACAGCGGGTGACACAGTGGGGGTTCAGGCATGAGGCTTTCGCTCATTCCCCCAAAGCTTCTCAGCATTGTGGGACCCCCCCGGGTGGGTGTTCCCAAAATTGGGAGTCTGTGGGAGAAGAGGAGGAACATGCAGGGACTGCTCTGTGTCCTGGTGCTGTGCCAGTGCCTGGGGTTCCCCAGGCCTGTGCTGTGTCCCATTCTTCTTCCATGTCCCATGTACCATTCCTTTGTCATGTCCCCTGTCTCCAGCCCTGTGCTATGTCCATTGCCCCATCCCTTCTATGTCTCCCTGCCCTGCCAGCATCCTGAGATTCCATCCTTTTCCCATCCCAGCACACTGTGTCCCTGTGCTGTGCCATCACCCTGTATCCCCATCTGCCACACCCTGTGTCGCTGTCTCCATGCTGTGCCAGCTCCGATATCCGTGTCCCTTTGCCATGTCCTGTGTCCCCGTGTTGTGCTCCATTCCCCAGTCCTCGTGGGGTGGCAGTGCCTTGTGTCCTCTGTTCCTGTTCTGTACCAGTGTCCCTGTGCTGTGTCTGCTGTCCCCATGCCTGTGACTTCTGTCCCCTTTACCGTGTTCCCTGTCCCCACTCCTGAGACCCCCACCTTTCTGCCATGCCACTGTCCCCATGCAGACCCCAACCCCTGTCCCCTCTCCCCACACCCAGGATCCCCACCCTTCTGCCGTGTCCCCGTGCCGTCCCCGTGCCTCCCCCGTGCTGTGCCATCCCAACATCGCCGTCGCCACCCGGGGGCCCTAGCGCTGCCCCATCAATGGACCCTTTCTGCAGGGCCCGGGGGTGGCTGAGGGGCACAAGGGGGGGCTGGGGGGGCCACGGGGTCTCTGCAAAGGCCACTGTGTTCGCTGAGCACCGCCCGCGCGGGTGACAAAGAGCCCTTTGTGTGCCACAGGGCCAGGGGCTCGGGGAGGCGGGGGGGTTCTGCTGGGTGAGGGGGTTTTGTGGGTGCACCCACCCGGGGCAGGTGGTCTCTGCAGGGCTGGGGGCTCTGGGGAGCTTCCAGTGGTAGTGGGGGGCAGTGGCTGCACCCACCCAGGGCAGGGGGTCCCTGCAGGGCTGGGAGGCTCTGGGGGGTTTCTGGTGGGGAATGGTAGTTCTGCAGGTGCACCCACCGAGGATGGGGATCCCTGAAAGTCAGTGGGGGTTCTGATGTTGGGGGTGGTTCTGTGGGTGCACCCGTCTGGAGTGGGGTTCCTGCAGGGCTGGGGGGTCCCAACCCAGTGTCCTGTGTCCCCACAGAGCTGCAGGACGCAGCCAAGCGCTTCTCCCA
>NW_020962679.1:9835-11098 GCF_003031625.1 Empidonax traillii | reverse complement strand
CAAAGGAGCCCGGGGTCAGCCAAGCGGGAATGTCAGGAGGGGGTGGAGGAGGATCCGGGATCCTAAAGCAAGGGGGGGGATTCCTGAGGGGGTCTCCCAGCCCTTTTCCAGGATTTCCAGCCCAGGAGGATCCGGGATCCATGTGTGCTGAGGATCAGCCCTGGACCAGCTGAGGGGAGGGACCGGGGATAGATTAATTCCAGTTCCACTCCAGGGATATGGATGTGGGGATATGCAGGGAATCCCTCCCTGTGCCAGGAAAGACTCTGGTTCTCCGTTTTTTGGGGTTTTTTTCCCTTTTTTTCAGGAATAAAAGGCTCTCCAGGTTTAGGGAGAAGCCTCTGCTGGGGAAAAAACCTTCCCAGAAGGCCCTGCCAGCCCCTTCCTGCTCCCAGCATGGATTTCCCCCTTTTCCCTGTGTCCCAAACCCCCCAGGGCTCGGAGAGGGGCTGAGAAACCCTCCCAGGAAAGAGGAAAATCCTTGGGACAACCCACACAACCACAGGGAATTGCTGGTGACCTTCACCCCAGCGGGGCTGGATTGGAACAGCAGCAGCTCCCAAGTCAACAGAGTTACCAGGAAACAGCGAATTCCTGGTGGGCAGGGGAGGGGGGGTGGGATGAAGGGAAAGGGAGGGAGGACAGGATTCCTCTGGGAGAGCTGTTTCAAGGTTAATCCCAGGCTTTTCCTGGATAATTCCTGCCCTGGATGTCAGAGCTGGCTCTGGGAGGAAAGGGGGGAAAAGCGACACTCCCAGTGCCAGGCCCTGGCTCGGCCTCCCTCTGTGCTCCAAGAGGGAATGACCTGGGAGCTGCTCTGCCCTCCATCTCCTGGATCTCTGGGTCTCCTGGATCTCCTGGATCATCTCCTGGATCACCTGGATCATCTCCTGGATCACCTGGATCACCTGGATCTCCTAGATCATCTCCTGGATCACCTGGATCATCTCCTGGATCTCCTGGATCCCCTGCTGCTCCCACACGGGCACAGACACCATCCCCTTGCCCCCTCCCCTCTCCCAGGTGTTCTCCCACCACCTCCCACCATCTCCCCCCACCCCTCACCGTGCTGCCGGCGCCGCCGGCGCTGCCGGGCTGCTGGAAATGCGCCGCCAGCCCGGCCTTGTCCTTGCACTGCTCCTTGCACTCCAGGCACCTGAAGCAGCTGTAGCTGCCCTGCTCGGGGGCCCCCCCGCCCCCCAGGGGCAGCACCGGCGGCTCCTGCGCCCCGTTGGCCGCGCCGGGGCCGTCCTGGGCCACCCT
>NW_020962679.1:0-3621 GCF_003031625.1 Empidonax traillii | reverse complement strand
CCCCCCCCCCCCGTTGCGGCGGTACCTGGAGCTGCGGGCGGGAGGGGAGGGGGCGGCTCCCGCTGCCCGTTTCCTTTCCCGCTGCCCGTCCCGGATCCCGTTCCCGATCCCTGTTCCCGGTCCGATCCCGATCCCGGTCCCGGTCCCGCTCCGGCCCCTCCGCGGCGCCGCTTCCCCTCCGCCACTTCCTGCTCGGCCCCGCCCGCCCCGCGCGCCCGCCCCGCACCACCATTGGTCGAGCCGACCGCCACTCATCCCAACTCGCCTTTCTATTGGTTCACAGGGCTGTCGCTCAAGAGGGGTCGCCGCCGTCCGCACTCGCCATTGGCGGAGAACTCCCCCGCGCTCATAAGAGGGTGACGGTGTCAATCACCACGCGGGTCACGCCCACAGCGCTGCTGAGCTTCTGATTGGTTCCGGTGCTCTCTGTTGATTGGCTAAAGGGTTGTCCATCAACTTAACCCGCCTCTTCGCGCTTCTCATTGGTCAGGCTGGGCAGTCCGTCACGTTCAGGCCGTGGCCGCCATTGAGGCTCGGAAGGTTCCGTCAGGGCTGCTCCTGGTTGGGAGTTTCCTGTTGGTCTCCACACCTGTCACTCAGCGCCAGGAACCGCCCCCCACCTGTCCCAGACGGGGTTCAACCTCCTCCTCCCATTGGCTACCGGAGCTGTCACTCAGGCGGGTCAGTGGGGCTGTCCCGCCTCGCTCGGGACGCCATTGGTGGAGAGCCCTGTCACTCAATCCCATCCTTCGCTCTCTTCGCTCCCCATTGGCCAATCGAGCTGTCACTCAACGCACACCCCCCGCCCTCCTCCCCACCCCTTGGCCCGTGCCAATCACAACATCCGGTCCTTTCCCCGTCACTGATTGGCTGCTCCCGATGTCAATCGACAGCCAAGCCCCGCCCCCAGATCTCGCTGTAAACACCGCGCGTGGCACGCCGGGAGTTGGCGCAGGGGGCGGGGCTTGTGACACCAGTATGGGGGGTCCAGGATCCCTGTTCTCCCAGTCCAGGGAATTCCCGGGGTCCAATCCCAAACCCCCCAGGCTGAGGATCCCCTCCCATTCCCAAGGCTCATCCCAGGACACGCCATGCCGGAATTCCCTGGGAAAAACCTTTATTGTCCCATTCCAGCAGATCCAGCAGATCCCACGTGGGGGGGATCATTTCTTGTCCTCCTCCTTCTTGTCCTTGTTTTCCTTGGAAGCCTGCGAGGCCAGGGATCCCATGGCATTCCGGATGGCCTCGTTGTTGGGATCCACGCCGGGCAGGTTCTCCAGGACGCTCTGCAGGAACTCGGGGTCCTGCATCACGTCATAGTCGTCCTCCTCCTGGGGGGAAAGAGGAATTTGGGATCATCCCTGTCCTTGGGAGAGGACTTGGGATCACCCGGGACCCTGAATTACAGGGAGGGATCACGGGATCCAGGGGGATCGGTCATGGAATGGGATGGGTGGGAAAGGAGCTGAAGGATCATCTCATGCGATGGGGTGGGATGGGGTGGGAATGATGGGATGGGAATGATGGGATGGGAATGATGGGATGGGAATGATGGGATGGGAATGATGGGATGGATCCCCCCAGGCTCACCTTGGCAGGCTCCGAGGTGTCCATGGCAGAGCTCTCCACCTCGGCCGCCTCCGCCGGGGCGAACTCTGGGGTGGCAGAAGGAGCAGCTCAGGAAGGATTCCCAGCCCACCCGTGCCCTCCCCTGCTCCCAGGGGATCTCCCAGGGTTTTTTTTCCCCTCGGGAATGGCCTCACCAGCCCCCTGCAGGGACATCTGCATGGCGTAGGCGATCTGCTCCTCCTCCGTCATGGAGCTGAGGTCGGGCAGCCCCGCCCGGCCGAACTCCTGCTGGGTGATGGTCATCTTGAGCAGGGCATCGTCCGACTCTGGGGGCACAGGGACACTGAGGGCACTGCCAGGGACCCACAGCGACACACAGACCCCACAGGGACCCACAGACCCCACAGGGGCACACAGGGACCCACAGACCCCACAGGGGAACTGCCAGGGACCCACAGACCCCACAGGGACCCACAGACCCCACAGGGCCACAGAGACCCCACAGGGCCACACAGGGACCCCACAGGGCCACACAGGGACCCACAGACCCCACAGGGGCACTGCCAGGGACCCACAAACCCCACAGGGACACACAGGGACCCGCAGATCCCACAGGGACCCACAGACCCCACAGAGGCACACAGGGACCCACAGATCCCACAGGGACCCACAGATCCCACAGGGACCCACAGACCCCACAGGGACCCACAGACTCCATAGGGACCCACAGACTCCATAGGGACCCACAGACCCCACAGGGGCACACAGACCCCACAGGGGCACACAGACCCTACAGGGACCCACAGCCCCCTCAGGGACACTGTGGGACCTGCCAGGGACCCACAGACCCCACAGACACCCACAGACCCCACAGGGGCACCGCCAGGGCCCAGCTGAACCCCTGCTGGGTGAGGATCACCTTCATCGTCCGACTCACTGCGGGCACTTCTGGAGCCCTCCCAGAGCCTCCCCACCCTCCCAGGGCAGGATTTATCCCCAATCCCCGACCCAAACCCGCCCTCCTGGCCCCCCCAGCACCCCCCCAGTCCCCTCCAGACCCCCCCAGGCCTCACCATCCCCGGCGGTGGCCGCGATCCCAGCCTCGGCAGCCGAGGCGGCCGCTGCCCTTCGAGCCTCCTCCTCCTGGCGCTGCCTCTGCTCCTCCATCGACACCCTGAGGGCCTGGGGGGACACAGGGGGGGTGAGGGGACACAGCTGGGACACCCTGAGGGTGGCAAAGCCCTCCCAGCCCACCGAGCCCCCCCTGTCCCCACCTTGTCACTCAGTGCCACTCAGTCCTCGGGCACCTCCAGGGGGTGGGGACTCCAAACCAACCTGGGCAGCCCCTGCCAAAGCCTCACCACCCTTTCCATGGGGAAATTCCCGCTGATTCCCAACCTGACCCTCCCCTGGCACAGCTTGGGGCCGTTCCCTCTCCTCCTGTGGGAGAAGATCCTTGGGATCCCCCCTCCTGCCAGGGAATTCCAGAGAGCCACAATATCCCCCCCTGAGCCTCCTTTTCTCCAGGCTGAGCCCCCCCCCAGCTCCCTCAGGAGCTCCTCCAGAACCCCCCTCAGGGTCGTCCCTCCCCAAAATCTCACCAGGGCCAGCTCGGGGTCAGCGCTGGGGTCCACCCCGAACTCGAAGTCGCTGGCGCCCAGGCCCAGCATGGCCCCCCCCTCGCCCGCCAGGATGGGGGAGCTGATGAGGGCGTCGGCCAGGCTGGGCCCGGGGGGCACCGTCACCAGGTGGGAGCCGCTGCCGTCCTTGCCGTTCAGGGCGTTGATGAACGACGTCAGCTTGTCCGTGTTGGCCTCCTGGGGGGATGTGAGGGGGCACTGAGGGATGGGGGGGGGGGGCGGGGGGGGGGGGGCACTTTTTTGGGGGGTGGAAAAGACACACCACCCCCCCACCCCCCACCCCGAGGTCACTGGTCCGAGCGAGAAACACCCGGAGCGTTCCCGAGGGGATGGGGAGGGGATGGGAAAGGGATGGGGAGGGAAGAGAAGGTTTGGGAAGGGAAGGGAAGGTTTGGGAAGGTTTGGGAAGGGA
>NW_020962678.1:8116-9441 GCF_003031625.1 Empidonax traillii | reverse complement strand
CTTTTCTTGGCCCTCAGTTCTGGGGGTTCATCCCCCTTTCTTCATCATCGGGGCTGGGGTCTCTGCAGTCTTCCTCAGTGTGACCCCTCTAACTTTCCATTGTCTTTGCCCCAGTCACTGAAGCTTGGAGAGAGCCTTGGCTTTAGGCCTATTTCTCCTGTTCAAATGTCTACCTTGGCTGACTTGGCCTTAATTTCTGGCCTACAGACCCCTTGTAGAATGTTTCCAGCCTTCTTTAGATCAGGTCCAAGGAACAGAACAGAACAAATTTTTCTTTAGCAGTTAAGGCAGAGCAGGTGTGGGGAGGCTTCTCTCAGCTGAGCAAAATATTTCAGGTAATTCTTTAGGCCTTGCTCTCATTTCAAGGGGGAATGTCTGGGAAGGCGGCACCCCAAAGGTGAGAGTCAGAGGAGAAGGGACCCTTGGGACCCCCAAAATCCCAGACAGGGGAGACCCTTGGAACCCCGAGTGGGGAGACAGGGAACTCCTGGGAGAGATTTTTTTTGGCTCATCTTCATAATTTATATTTCAGCTGAATCTCAACTTTTTACAATTTGGGGGGCGCACGTCTTCTTGCTGTTTCTGAGGGGTTTTTGCCTGAATCTTAGTGGTTTGGGTTTTTCTGGGCTGATTCTTGATGTTTTGGAGGTCCCCAAGAACCCTGAAGTTGGGAGATGGGGGAGCCTTGGATTCCTGGGACCCCCAACAGCCTGGAGAAGGCAGGGACCCCATGGAGGGGAGACCCCAAATACACATGGGACTCCCAGAAGCCCAGACAGGGGGGACCTCCAGAATCCCGAAGTGGAGAGACCAGAGAGGAGGAGCTCTTCACTGGGATTTTTTTGGGCTGAATTGTGATGTTTTGGAGGTTTCTATGGTCCCAGGATGCCCGGTGAGTTCTAGAGATGGACTTGGGCAAGAGGAACCCCCAAGGCAACGCTCAGCCCTTGTTTCCTCCCAGCAGGATTTGTCTTCCCCAAAGCTTGGTCAGATGGAGGAGGAGGCTGTGAGGAAGAGGAAAGAGCTGCGGGTCCCCCAGGCAGGTGAGGAGGAAGTCAGTGCCCCTTTGGCCCTATCTTGTGGTGCCTGTGGGGGCCAAATTTGGGGGGGATGTGCTTGGCCTTTCCTCTGGGCCGGAGGCAAATCCCCTGCCTGTCCTTCTTCCTTCCTGCCCCAGGCCCCGAGCTGAGGACGGAGAGCATGGAGGACAAATCCCCCCGGCAGAGCCTGGTGGGAGAGGCCGTTTTGAAGGGCTCCCCGGCGCAGGAAGGCAGCGGGGAGGAAAAGGCCCGGAGATACCCCCGGAGGAGGGGCTGCAAAGCCAG
>NW_020962678.1:0-3622 GCF_003031625.1 Empidonax traillii | reverse complement strand
TCCTGGCCCTCCGTAGTGTAATGTAGAGCTGATGGAATGGGGTGTCAGCACTGCTGGGGGGAGCGATGCTCATCCTTCCATCCACACTGTGCTGCTCCGCGGGGACACCCGCCAAGCACGGGCACCGACCAGCCCTGCAGAGCCTGGTAGGCCTGGCCTGTCTGTGCAGGTGAGCACAGTTTATTGATATGTAACAACAAGGAAAACAAAAGTTTTATATCCTTTTTTTATCCCTTTAATTCCCTTTTTACTAGCTAATATTGTATCCCTTTAATTCCCCTTGTACTAACTAATACTTTATTAGAGGCTGTTCGTAGTATTGTATGAACGTCAATAGATAATGTAGGGGTTTTTTTGTATTCTTTTTAACTTCTGATTCTCTTTGCTAATAGTTTTTTTAACTGTCACTACAATAAAAGATATTTTGTAGTGTTTGAATGACTGTTGTACTTGTCTTTATTCCAGACGTATCCTTGCAAACCTGGTACTCACAGTGATGTCATGGTTGTCTCTGATGTCATGAGTGTCACTGATGATGTCACAGATGTCTCTGTGATGTCACCCTTGTCCTTGTGAAGTCACCGATGTCCCCAGTGATGTCACTGATGTCCTTGGGAGATCACGGCTGCCCCTTTTTTTTCACCAATCTTCTGTGATGTCACTGGTCCCCAGTGATGTCACCTATGTATCTGTGATGGCGTCACTGTCCCCTGTGATGTCACCCATTTTTACAATGATGTCACTCGTGTCTCTTTGATGTCACCCCTGTCTTTGTGAAGTCACCGATGAGCCCAGTGATGTCACCCATGTCTTTCTGATGTCACCACTTTCCCTTGTGATGTCACCAGTGACACCGATGATGTCACTGGTGTCTCTGTGATGTCACCCCTGGCCTTGTGAAATCACCGATGTCCCCTGTGATGTCACAGATGTCCCCAATGATGTCCTGCTTTCTCTGTGATGTCACCACTGTGCCGAGTCATGGCACCATGTCCCCGTCATGTCGCTGATGTCAGTCATGTCCCTGTGACATCAAGGCTGTCCCCTTTGTTGTCAACAGTCCCCTGTGATGTCAGTGGTCCCCAGTGATGTCACCGATGTCCCTGTGATGTCACCACTATCCCTTTTGATGCCACCAGTGTCACTGATATTGTCACTGGTGTCTCTGTGATGTCACACATGCCCTTTTGATGTCACCAATGTCCCCTGTCATGTCACAGATGTCCCTGGGACATCACAGCTGTCAGTTTGTGGTCAGCAGTCCCCTCTGACATCACTGGTCCCCAATGATGTCACTTCTTTCTCTGTGATGTCACCACTGTCCCCAGCAGTGCCACCATGTCCCTATGATGTCACCGATGCCCCCAGTGATGTTACCAGACCCCTGTGATGTCCCAGATGGGTTTTTGCCATCACGGCTGTCCCTTTGTTCTCAACACTCCCCTGTGATGTCACTGAAACCCCTGTGATGTCACTGACTTTCCTGTGATGTCACCCCATCCCCTCTGATGTCACCAATGTCCCTGACATTGTCACTGGTGTCACTGTGATGTCAGCCCTCTCCTTGTGAAGCCACTGAAGTCCCCTGTGATGTCACCAACGTCCCCATGACATCACAGTTGTCCCTTTGTTTTCAGCAGTCCCCTAAGAGGTCACTGGTCCCCAGTGATGTCACCACTTTCCCCTGTGATGTCACCAGTGTCACAGATAATGTCACTGGTGTCTCTGTGATGTCATCCCTCTCCTTGTGAATCAGCAATGTCCCCTGTGCTGTCACAGATGTCCATGTTGATGTCACTGCTGTCTCTGTGGTGTCACCTCTCTCTCCAAAGGTAGCACCATGTCCCAGTGATGTCACCGATGTTGCTTTGACATCACTGCTGGTGTCTCTGTCTCCAGTCCCCTGTGATGTCACTGGTCCCCAGTGATGTCACCCGCGTCCCTGTGATGGCACCACCATCCCCTGTGATGTCACCCATGTCCTGATGATGTCACTGGTGTCTCTGTGATGTCACCCCTGTCTTTCTGAAGTCACTGATGACCTCTGTGATGTCACAGATGTCCCTGATGATGTCACTGGTGTCTCTGTGATGTCATCACTGTCCCCTGTGATGTCAACAATGTCCCCAATGATGTCACTGCTGTCTCTGTGATGTCACCACTATGCCGAGCCGTGGCACCATGTCCCCGTCATGTCACCCATGTCAGTGAGATCCCTGTGACATCACGGCTGTCCCTTTCTTGTCACCAGTCCCCTGTGATGCCACTTGTCCCCAGTGATGTCACCCATCTCCCTGTCATGTCACCACTGTCCCCTGTGATGTCAACAATGACGCCGATGATGTCACCGGTGTCTCTGTGATGTCACCCATCCTTGTAAAGTCACTGACGTCCCCTGTGATGTCACCAATATCCTCGATGATGTCATTGTTGTCTCTTATTTTCACCCCTGCCCTTGTGAAGTCACCAGTGTCCTATTTGATGTCACTGATTGCCCTGTGACATCACAGCTATCCTTTCATTGTCACCAGTCACTTGTGATGTCACTGGTCCCCAATGATGTCACTACTGTTTCTGTGATGTCACCACTGTCCCCTGTGATGTCACCAATGTCCCCGATAAAGTCACTGGTGTCTCTGTAATGCCAACCCTGTCCCTGTAAAGTCACCGGTGTCCCTGTGACATCAGGGTTGTCCCTTTGTTTTCAACACTCCCCTGTGATGTCACTGGTCCCCAGTGATGTCATCGACATCCCTGTGATGTCACCACAGTCCCCTGTGATGTCACCAGTGTCTTAGATGATGTCACTGTTGTCTCTGTGATGTCACCCGTGTTGTTGTTATGTCACTGATGTCCCTGTGACATCAGGACTGTCCCTTTGTTGTCAACAGTCCCCTGTGACATCACTGCTTTCCCCTGTGATGTCACCCTTGTCCCTAGGGGTGTCACCATGTCCCCATGATGTTAACAATTTCCCAGTGACACCACGGCTGTCCCTTTGTTTTCACCAGTCACCTGTGATGTCACCGGTTCCCAATGATGTCACTGCTGTCCCTGTGGTGTCACCACTGTGCCCAGCAGTGTCACCTTGTCCCCATGATGTCACCGATATCCCTGTGATGTCACCAGACCCCTGTGATGTCACTGATGTCCCTGTGACATCACGGCTGTCCCACTGTTTTAACCAGCCCCCTGTGATGTCACCAGTTCCCAATGATGTCACCCATGTCTCTGTGATGTCACCACTGCCCCCTGTGATGTCACCAATATCCCCAATGATGTCACTGATGTCTCTTTGATGTCAGCCATGTCCTTGTGATGTCACTGATGTCCCATGTGATGTCACCAATGTCCCCGTGACATCACAGCTGTCCCTTTGTTTTCTCCAATCCCCTTTGATGACACTCGTCCCCAGTGATGTCACCAATGTCCTTTTAGGGTTAGGGTAAGGTTAGGGTTTAGGGTTAGGATTTAGGGTTAGGGTTAGGGTTAGGGTCAGGGTTAGGGTTAGGGTCAGGGTTAGGGTTAGGGTTAGGGTTAGGGTTAGGGTTAGGGTTAGGGTTAGGGTCAGGGTTAGGGTCAGGGTTAGGGTTAGGGTTAGGGTTAGGGTTAGGGTTAGGGT
>NW_020962677.1:5323-8967 GCF_003031625.1 Empidonax traillii | reverse complement strand
ATTAATTCAAGTTATTTTACAGATCTGTTTTAAGGTGAGATGAATCACTCAGCTATGCACATTTACATGTATGCCACCCTTGTTTACTCATGCTGTGAGTTCTCCTAAGTTTTTGCTCTCTTTTTTTTTTTTTTTTTTTTTTTAATGTCAGAAGCTCATTGGTGTTAAGCCTTTGCAACTTAAAACAGACCAATTAAAACATAAACCAGATTTCTGTATCCTTTTACAACAACCTCACAAGGGCTTTAAATGCATGTCCAGCAGTCCTGGCACCATCTGGTCTACCTCTTTCCAGTGCTGAAGTGACAACTGTCTGATAGGTGTCTGTGACCACACTGATGATGTTAGAAAGAAATAGCAGCTAGTAATGGACCTTTTCTGGTAAATTAAATTTCTTGCTTTAAAACACGTCATTACCACTGGAATTATTTTGCTGAACCGCAAACAAGTTCAACAGCTTCCTCACTGAATTTGGGCAACCTTATGGCTGTCATTGTGATCATGAAGTTGACTGCCAAATGGGGCTTTTACTTTCTGCAATCAGTCTTAATGTTTTCCACAGTTTATAGGGGAAAGATAAGAATAAGCAGTATATGAACAGGGCAGTAAATAGATAAAATATTTCTTAGTCCAAAAGGCTTGAATTTTAGAAATCTTGCACAATCAATTGATGGGAAAATAAATTATATTTTAAAAAGAACAAAAGTGTTCAACTGTTGTCACCTAGGATTACCAAGCCTTAAGTCCAGACAGGGTTCTCAACCATTGGTCACTTGTTCCACTGGATATCTTTCTTCTCATTTTCATTTCTAATTAATATCTTTTGTGATCAGAGGAATATAAAGACATTGCAAATTATGATTAGCAAATTACCTTTTATTTTTATTCATGAGACTTTGCTTGCTGGGATTTAAAATATGTGTTTGATATAACTATGGGTTGCTGTAAATAAGCTCTCAGGGTATTCTTCAGCAGCTCCAAATACCAACTAACATGCAGCTACTGAGTTTGTGCCTCTGTTGGGTGTGGACCAGAGGAGGCCTGCAGAGAGATGCGAAAAAGCTGCAAGGAAGGCTCAGAAGAAAAGATCTATCTCGAAGTCTCTTAGCAACTGCAGCTGAGCAGAACTGCCTGGGACCCAGCTACAAGGCCTCAGTCTTGCACCCTCAGCAGATTACCCTGCCTGTGCACCCAGGACAGTTCTTCCATTGTTCCCCTAGCTCTTTCTTCCCCCTAAGTGACCTGACATACCCCAGTAGCCTATCCCTCCAAGTCCCCATATCAGTAACCCTCAGGATTTGATGTTCCTAGACGGGTTCCTACCCCTATTCCTGAAGCTTCTGTGTTCCCCTGTATAAAAGCTGTCTTCTTGTTTCAATAAACTGCCATTTTGTGGGTCACATGTCTCGTGTGTGTGTCCCATCTCCCAGTGCAAAATGTGCCACTGGGTCTTGTAGCAGGTCCCCCCATAACCTGCTATATGCCTCCATTATTTATTTGAATATAGTAATTTGGAACTTCAGTCAGTTGTTATTTTAGGTTATGTGAGCATTTTCATGCCAAAAAAGACAAGTCCAAAGTGAAAAAAAACCTCAAAATTTTCTTCTGCAAGTAACTGTATTGATTTCTGATAACTCAAAGGGCTTGATGAAAAATAGGAGATAATGTCAAGACATATCTTAATTGATGGAACTTGACTCAATATTCAAGATAGTGGCAAAATCTGATTTTACTTGCAAAAGCTGTATTTGTCTAGCAATAACAATTTATTAATTCTTTTCTGGAACAATAATGCTAAGACTGTATTTATCACATCTATTATTTATTTTATTTCTAGAGAGGGATTTATGTTTGTCTATTATTGATTATAAAACCTGCTGTTTTGTATCACCACAAACATAGATAGTCTATTTCCTGGAGCGCAATTACTGTTTAAGTACCCTTTTTTGTCCTGTGCTTCTACAATCCCTTGTAAATACCAGCAAAAGCACTTTTATAGATGTTTATTCTTATATGTATATCTATATCTCTATATATAACAGAATCACAGAATACATTGAGTTGTAAAGGACCCACAAGAATCAGAGTCCAACACCTGGCTCTGCACATGACCATCCCCCAGAGTCACATCATGTGACTGAGAATATTGTCCAAATGCTTCCTGAATCCTGTCAGGCTTGGTGCTGTGACCACTTCTCTGAGGAGCCTGTTTCAGCGCCCAACCACCTTCTGGGTGAAGAACTTTTTTCTAATATTTCACCTAAACATCCTTTGGCACAAATTTAGGACATTCCCTTGGGTCCTGGCACTGGTCACCACAGAGAACAGATCAGTGCCTGCCCATCCTCTTCCCCTCACAAGGAAGTTGTAGACTACAATGAGATCTCCCCTCATCTCCTCTTCTCCAGGTTGAATAGACCAAGTGACCTCAGCAGCTCCTCATATGACTTCCCCTTAAGGCCCTTCACCCTCTTTGTTGCCTTCCTTTGGACACTCTCTAATAGCTTAATGTCTTTCTTATACTGAGGTACCCAAAACTGCACACTATACTTAAGGTAAGGCTGCACCAGTGCAGAGCTTCCTTTTTTAGCTTTTTTCCATGACAAGATCCCTGCTTAGCCAAGCCTGCCTTCTGCCTCGCCTACTTGACTGATGTTTAAAAAGTGAGCAGCACTGATGGACCCCAGCACCTGCAAAAACATTTTGCCAGGGGACATTTCTTATTAATCCCCTGAGTAACCTGAGGTCTGCTGTCCTGATGTCCAGAGCTGAGGTTTTGTGGGCACTTTTCCTCCTGTCAACAGAGATTTTAAACTCAACCTACTCAAAACTATAAATAAAATGGCAAGTATCTGGGATATGGAGAAGAACCCTAAGTGGATATATTGGTAGGAATGATAAATCATCTGAAGAGCATGGAACACTTACATCTGCAGTTCAACAGAATATTCCAACAGACTATGATAACCAAAATTATATTATAATTTTTATAGTATTTATTTAGGCTTTGTAGAAATCCTTGATAGGATAGACACAAATATAATTTCTGACTTAGGAGGATCTAATCTTTCAGACTGCTGTGACCTAGAAAGACATTTTTCCAGAATTTAACTCTGAGTTCACTCTGTTATTCTGATCTTTCCTGGGCATTTGCTGCTGGGGGTTACCAGAGGTAGACATTGGTGAAATTTTATCAGTTCCTATTTGTAGTTTATATGGACCAGATTCCTGAAATGTCAATTCTACAGAAAGGTGTTTTCCATCAGGGCATAAGAAAAGGGCAACACCATTTCTGTCACCCTGTTCACCTTATCAATATCTAAAACAACGAACAGTGATTCACAGAATAATTCTAGATGTTTTTGACCTATTTTTTGAGTATCCTGTTCCTTTTAAAAAAATACAAAGCCTGACAGATGGAAAAATAAAATAAAAAACTCCACTGACAACAATAAATGCAGCACAAACTAATTATATCTGCATCAATTTTAAAATCAGGTCATCTATCCAAATTGCAAAGGCATGCTCAGCAGCTTGTTTCAGCAGTCACAAAGTTTTGGCACTGTTACACTGAAGCTGAAAGAAATGAACCGAACGCAAAAAATAGCAAAGAAACCAACACAAAAATTAATGTAAGCAACACT
>NW_020962677.1:0-1874 GCF_003031625.1 Empidonax traillii | reverse complement strand
TCTTTTTTTTCTTGTTTTTTTTTTATTGTAACAGTGAACAAAAGAACAAGTATCCAAAGTAAGTAAAACCCAACATGTATAGTAAATAATGTTACAGTGTGGAATTGTGGAACAACTGAGAAAAGTCAAGGTGTAGGGAGTGTTCTAACACATATGCAAATAACCCCGAGAAGACCTATGGGCAAGAAACACCCCCTCACAATATCATATTCTCATGGGAAAGGACTCATAAAGTTGACAACTCAGTGTAACTCACCCCCACACTGCCTTAAGGCATCAAGCTTAGGACTCACAGAAGCAGTGGGTGAGTACAATAACAGCAGAAAGAAGGAGTAGATGTGCAAAATGTGAGCACAACAATTAGAACCAAATTGTCAGTGAGACAAGTTTTTTTTCTTCGGCTTTGACTCGCTTTGGATTTGGGGTTTGGATTGTTTTTCCAATTTGCTTTACCTTTCTCTAACAATTAGACTTGGATGAAATAAAATTAAACTGTTGAGATTTCAATTAGATTGACTATTTAGTCTTGGCTTTCACTATAAGGCATATTCCTTTTGTTCACATAAAGTGGTGGAGAACACAAGTGGGCAAAGCTGTAATTCAGACGTGATATGTCAAAATCATAAACACAGTAGGATCAGATGGGAAATCTCAAAATTACCTAAGCTTTCCTGATTAGATTATACCACAAAGCTAAACCTTTGAAAATGTTCCCTCAATTGTGGAGATTGATGACAGTAATTCTGATAAACATATTAAAACATTTACACAATGTGGAAAGGTATTAGTGGGGAAGAAAAAAGGCAGTCTAGAACATCTCTTATAGAAGAAAGAATTAAAACAGGTCAACTGCATCATGAGTAATTGTTGGAGACAGCAAGTTAATGCCTAAGAGGAAGGGGGAGTTATGACATTTGGACAATTATGGCATTTGCCTTCCCAAGTAACTCTTACGTGTTGTATCCCTGCTTTCCTGGAAATGGTTGAACGCCTGCCCGGGAAGTAGTGACTGACTTTCTTATACCACTCTGCTCATACACATATCCTTTGCTTTACTTATTAAATTGTCTTTCTCTCAACACATGACTTTTTCTGTGACAGACAGATCCCACTCCTCACCCCAAGGAGCTGAAAAATAAATATTTAAACTGTACTGAATTTCACATAGATCATTTGATAATGTTCAACTTCTGACTTTTAAGAGCATTGCAAACAGGGATTAGACTTGAAGTGTTCACCTTAAGAAAATGCCAACAAATAAACAAAACCCCAAACCCCCTAAATGTTTAAATTTGTATCTGTTTTCTTTAGTCTTCCTTTAGTTATACTTTTCAATAACACTGTGTACTGTAAGAAAAGCTGGAATTATGTCAAACTCCAGGAAAATTTATGTCTAAGAAGGGCATAAATCCTTCATAAGAGTTATTCTCTTTTAGCTACTTGAACATTTTCTTCATGCATATCTCTAGGAATTTAAAGAATTAGAGTATCATGTTCAGAAGGAAGTTTAGAAGAAATTGACTTGTAATTTAAGTACAAAGAGTCAATAGATTCCTCCTCTCTTGATACTGCAAACATCTTTTGTACAGTGTACCTGGCCTTGAGAATTATTAGCCACTGAGGAATCCAAATAACTTTTGTAAGGTAAATGTTTGCCAAGTGAGTACGAATAGCATTAGCTTCAATTCACCTGGCAAGAACAGTATATTGCACTTGCTGAGATTCTATTTGGTGACTTACCCTTTTCAGGCTTCAGAGGAACGTTTATTTTTAAGTGTTGAAAGCAGAGAATGAAATCTAAAGTCCATCTCCGGGTTTTTTACTTCTATTGATCATGGAAACAGTCAGGTGCTTCAAAAACTATTTTGACTGAA
>NW_020962676.1:11326-12421 GCF_003031625.1 Empidonax traillii | reverse complement strand
TCACTTGCAACTGGTCTCTGAACTGTCTCTGTGCCCCAGGGATGGGCACAGCATGCACCAAATCTGACCCTCCCAGTGCAACCACCAGAGCGTCATCCTGCAGCCCTGGACTCTCCTGTCCTATCGGAGACACACTTGTGCAGCTCTCCAGGGGATGGGGAGTACAAGGACAGGTTCCGTAAAGGGAGCTGTGTGGGACAGGAGGTGGGAGAGGAGAAGACCTTTACGCCCCTCATGTGAATCCCTTGGGACTCCTAAGGAAGAGAAGTTACGAGGAAGACCAAACTCCTCCCTCTAAGCAATTGTAAATCCAAAATTGAGAGGTTCCAAGTGAAAAGTATGGAGAAAGCAAAATTAACAGCCCTTTTTTAAAAGATGTATGTGTATTGGTAGAGCAACGAAAGGACACAAAAACGACCAAATAATCCTGTACCAAAACTCCGCCTCAAAAAAAGACGGTGTGTGGTATTCCTCGCTTTTTGGCGCAATTCCAATCCCGGTCAGCAGGGGCCGCTGTTGGATCATCGGAGGAGCAGAGCCTGCAGCTGCTCCGTGACAAAGGCGATTTTCGCCCCACGCCCCGAGAAGGGGAAGACAAAGGGGATGTTTCTGCCTCATCCAAGGAGAAGGGTCAGGTGATATGTCCCCCTGGAGCAGCTCTCTGTCCTCCAGGAGACGAGGAGCTGTGGACGTCTTGCCCTGCCAAGCCAAACCAAGCGCAGGCAATTCCCCACCAGAACTGGTGCAGACGACCCCAGGGGTTGGCACAGGGCAGATTCCTGACGACAGGGACAAACCCACTGGGTTTGTTACAGGGATGTCTGTAAACCCCATGTGCCGTGGGGGTTGCCAGTGGAGTGGGAAAGGAAAGGAGGAGAACACGGTGAGAGCAGGAGCTGGAGGAGCAGCCCCAATGCTCCCAGCTCCCAGCCCAGCAAAGCCCAAGCAAGCCCAGCCTGGACCTGCCAGCCCCATTTGCCCAGCTCAGCAGCTCTGTCAGAGAGAACAGGCTGGGCTGGGCGATTCTCCCTGGGCACTGGCTGTGCTGGAGCGCTGCCTGGGCTGGCTGAGGGAGGACCTCACCGGAACAGAGCT
>NW_020962676.1:0-3659 GCF_003031625.1 Empidonax traillii | reverse complement strand
TATATATAGACGTATACAAATACAGACAGGAAAGTTTGGAGTTCTTGATGAGAGTTCTACATGGGGAATGAACCGAGGACTAGTTTTGTGTGTCATACAAGTGTGGTGACCATGAACGTATGCTCTGAGCTTTGATTTATTGCCCTCCTTTGCAACTGCCCGCCTTCCCTCTGGGGGGAACACAGGCCTCTATTTTGCATGGTCTTTTTTGTTTGACTTTGCAGTGTAGACTTGGGGCAGAAGATTTTCTGGAGCCAAATCATTCGATCCACATTCAGTTACTTTCTTGGTGCCTGAAAATCAGGACCTGGACTCAATGGTCCCGAGGGGACCCTCCCACCTCAGCACGTTCCATGATTCCATCCAGTCCAACTGTCCGAGTCCAGTACTGCCCCAGCAACCCCTACACCACTAAACCCTGTCACTCAGCGCCAGATCCAGGCGTCTCTGAAACACCTCCCGGGCTGCTGACTCCACCTGGGCAACCTATTCCAGTGCCTGAGCACCCAAAAAACACAGCGGAAAACACTTCTCCAGCAGCTGACCTGAATCTGCCCTGCCTCAGCCTCAGGCCATTTCCCCTGCTCCTCCCACCACAGGCTCCTTTCCAGCAGCCCCCTCAGGAGAAGGCAGCTCAGGGCTCCCCTCTGCCCCCGCCGACGGCTCCGCTCCGGCCCCGCTCCTGCCACGGCCCCGCTCGGCTCTGCATGGGGAGGAACGCGCCCAGCCCCGGCCCGACACCCCGCGGGGGCCGCGCACCGGGGCTCCCTCACTGCAGGTCACTTACTGGGGGGTCCCTCACCGAGGGTAACTTTTTGGGGGTCCCTCACCGAGCGTCGTTCACCCAGGGCCGCGCACCGGGGATCACTTACGGAGGGTCGATCACCGTGAGTCGCTTCCAGGGGCTCACTCACCAGCGGCCACTCGCAGGAGGCCACTGACCGGGGCCGCGTACGGGGGGTCCCTGCCCCGGGACCGCGCACCGGGGGCCACTGCCCGGGGGCCGCCGGCCAAGGGAAGCTCCGCGGCGCTCCCGGCCCCGCCCGCTCCCACCCAAACCCCACCGACCGCCCTCTTCGCCCCGCCCTGACCAATCCCCGCCTCGCCACGCCCACTCTGCGTCCTCCCATTGGCTGCGCGCGCTAAGCCTTGGGGCGAGGAGGGCACAGGGAGGATTTGGCGCCTCGAGCCCCGCACGGGGAGTGTTGGGTGGAACCTGGGAAGGGAATGCCAGAAATCCGGCAGGGATCGGCTGTAGCCCGGAAGCGCTGGGCTCCCGCTCTTCCTTCCAGCCTTTGCGTGGCCAAGTGCATCCTCCAGGAGGAGCGAGCTCTGCTGCTTCCTGCCCCTGCCAGGCAACAGGGAGACCCGTCCAGAGGGGCTCCTGTGTCTGACTCCAGCAGGTCTCCCAGAGCCTCTGCCAGGGATGGAGTCTCTTGCCACAAGGAACTGCGATGCCGAGAAATTCCTCTCCTGCTCTTGCCATATCACATTGGGAGAAAGCCCTGGACTTGGGAACACCTGCTTTTGCTGAAGGAGACGACCCCCACACGTTGCTGCCCAGGATCCTGATGTGGCACTGCCGCAGCTTCCTGGGAGCCACGGCTTGGGCACCGGTGTCTCGGGGACAGTAGCTGCTGGGCCACCTACTCCTGGCAATGCCTCACTGCAATGGCCTGGGCTCCCACTCTTCCTTGCAGCCTTTTCCTGCCCATGTGCATGTTCAGCCAGCAGCGGGCTCTGCTGACAGCCGCAACTCCAAGGGAGCAGGAACTCCTATCGACAGAGGCTTCTCCATCTGCAGGCCAGCAGGTCTCACCGACACTCTGGGCACGATGAAGGCTGTGGCCAGAAGTAAGGCAGGTGTGCAGGAGATATTCCTTTTCTTGTTCGCCCACAGACGGAAAAATAGAGCACCCTGGAGATGGGAACAGCCAGCCTTGACTCGGGAGGACCTTGTCCAGAAGTGCGTGCAGCCTCTACCCCTGGGGCAGCATCCTGAGAGCCATGGATTGGGCACCGGTGACTCCAGGACTCTTTCAACTGTGCAACTTGCTGCTACCAATGCCTTCCCTCCAGCCTGAAGCTCGCTTATGGCTTCTATGCTTTTCCTTGCCAGTTGCATTCTCAGGCGTGACACAAGTCTCCTGACAGCTGTGGCTCTAAGGGAGCTAAGAGAGAGCACTCCCTGTGGACAGGACTCCAGCAGATCTCCCAGAGGCTCTGCCAGGGACAAAGTGCCTTGCCAGAAAGTAATTGTGGTGCAGAGATCTTCCTGCTCCTGCTCCTGCCTTACTGGTTCAGGAGAGAGCCCTGGACCTGGGAGACCTGCCCTTGCACTGAAGGATCTTGTGCAGCAACGTATGGAAAGTAATCTCGTACTGCACTGCCGAAGCGTCGAGGGAGCAATGGATTGGGCACTGGTGGCTCCGGGACTCTTTTAGCTGTGCAACTTGCTGCGGGCAATGCCTTCCTTGGACCTTTTCCAGGCTGGGGAAATTCCAGCCTTTCCCTTGCCAGGTGCATCCTCAGAGATGAGAGGGGTCTCCTGATACCTGTGGCTCAGAGGGAGAAGGGAGACCTGTGCACAGGGATTCCTCTGTCTGGAGTGCGACAGCTCTCCCAGAGGCGCTGGGAGGGATGGAGTGTCTCTCTACAAGGAAGCCGGGTGCGCAGATATTCCTCCATCTGCTCCTGCACTACTGGCTCCAGAGAATGCCCTGGTGACAGCAACCTCTGCCTTTGCCACGGGGCGATCTTGTCCCGCACTGCCCATAGCCTCTTTTTCTATGGAAGCATCCTGAGAAGCCAGGATTGGGCAGTGGCAGCTCCAGGACAATTGCTGCTGTGCCACCAGCTGCTCCTGGGAATGCCTTACTGCAGTGGCCTGGGCTCCCGCTCTTCCTTCCAGCCTTTGCCTGGCCATGTGCATGCTCAGGGAGGAGCAGGCTTTGCTGTTTCCTGCCCCTGCCAGGCAGCTGGCAGGCTCTAGTAAGCAGAGTGAAAGTGGATCAAGACATCGGCTTGATGATCTCAGAGGTTTTTTCCAATCCAGCTGATGCTCTGATTCTGTGATTCATTGTGTGACCGACCTTTTGTTCTTTCTTTCGAGGTCGGATTCAAGTGGTCGACTGGGCTGTCGGCATTGAAAGGCAGACGAGCAAGGTGAGAGTATTCCGGCCAGTCTGAATGCAAAGATATTTATGGCGAGCTGTATCATTGGTGAACCTAAGCACATACCTTGTCATTTGTTTTTTTTCCAGTGATACACTAGGTGACAAGAGTCAGCAGAATGGGAAGGAGGTCCTTGCAGTAAGAGGTGAGTGAAAAAGAACCCGAGAGGGGAACTTTGGTCAGAATGTTGCACTCTGAGGGAATGCGTCCATACGTGCCTTTGCCTCTGTGATTTCTTTGCAGTGCCCATCTGTATTGCCAGAGGAGCAGACCACGGGCTGAGGAACCGAGCGACAAGGTCAGGGTGCTTTGGCGTTGGCCTTGTGGGCGATGGCAGGGACTTCAGGGCTGGGCATTTAAGCATTGCCCTCTTCTCTTTGGAGATGCCAGCCCGGTAACCTTTGGAAAGAAATGAGCGTCCCAGGTGAGTCGGGGAGGTATCGGGGAGGAGCAGGGGCCCAGGGAAGTGTCAGAAATGCCACTGG
>NW_020962675.1:5862-8627 GCF_003031625.1 Empidonax traillii | reverse complement strand
ATTGGCTTAGTTTCGCTTCAGCTGTTCATTCCAGGCTTTACTCCCAAGCTTCAAAGCCATTAGTGGCTCAGAGCCCAAGTAGTACATGGATTGCCAAGGCAGCTAGCTGCCCTGGAAAAGTTTAAGAGGCAGCAAGAGCAGGAAAGACAGATCTGTGTACAGAGAAGTTACAAAAACACAAGTGCTAGTAGAGACAAACTCTCCAGGTCAGAGCTGGAGTAAGCAATCTAGCTTTGAGGCATCAAAACTACTTTTATCTCTAGGGAAGCAAATGAAGACAAAGAAACAGCAGACAGTGATGGAAGCATGAAAAGGAGTAGTCAAACAGTTTGCCAAGATTTGACAACATCAAATAGGAAAACAATTTTATCGACAAAGTACATATACCCTCAGGTTGCTCCGACATAACAAAACCAAGAAAACCTGACTATATCAGAAAGAAAGGCTGTCTGAACCCTGTAATATAGTAAGGCTAGAGAAACTTACTGAGGATGTAAATAGAAGCAAGATTTTGCTGCCCTGTTTCCTGCAATACTTATCAGAACAGGATCTCCAGATTCTGTCTTCAGCTTCAAGTCCTAACAGCAACAGTGTTACACTTTACTCTGCTTCTTATAAGTAGCAATTTGGTATGCAGCACAGGAAATTTAAGAGTATGAACTTGACAAAAAAAAAAGTCAGATTTTTAATCTACTGGCAGAATACCTTCATGCAATATCCAAAAAAAGGCTGGGCTTGCCTTAAATAGGAACATAAGAAAAACCCACACTAGTATTTTGACCCAGAAACCTAGAAAGGCAACTTACTTGGAAGCTCCACTGAAGTGTGCTTCCACCATATATTTTGATCTTCAGCATCCCACTGCACAGGAGTCTTTGGCTGAGCTAGAGTGGGAACTTGGTCTGAACACAAAAAGACTGAAAATCCCGAGTAATTAGTCATAAGGACAGAATCACACCCTGCAACAAGCTTCTTTCTTTCCTATTAGCATGAAATAGACTGATTATACATTTAAGCTCATGACAAGAGGAAAAAAAAAAAAAAAAAAAACACAAAATCTTGAGTCTGCAGTTACCTCCATGTTCAGCAAATTTTGGGTTAGAGAGGATCATCTTGCAGAACTTGAGTCCATTTTTGTACTGTTTTTGTTCGTAACATTTCTGTAAAAGAGGTGAAATACAATCACTGAAATGTGTTTAAAGCCAGAGAACCATAACACACTATTACAAATGCAGCCGTTCATTCAACAAGGTATGGAGATCAGATCACTAACAAGCTCTACTCAAATATGGCCATTCATATCACATTGCCTTTTCCCAGCACTCAGAACATACAACCAATATTCTACCCCACAGTCTATTTTTTATTTAAAAAAAAAAAAAATTCCTTTTCAACAGACAAAGAGAAGTAGCAATGTATACTTTGATTTAAAAATTCTTAAAATAGAGAGCCAAGTTAGAAATCATAACTCAACAGAACTTTTGAGAAAAGTTAAGTCTTAAAGAGTCTAGACACTCCTTTCAGCATCCCATTTCCCTGGCCTAGTGACATCCTAGAGCAAGAAATAAGACAGAAGACTTTCCTAGTTGCCAATGCAGACTTTTGGAAAGAAGAGAGAAAACATGAACTAGGACAGACCAACCACAACCTCCAAAATCTATACATAGATATCAGGGGGAAAGAATTTACCAGTTCATTGAAAAAATAAAGTATCTAGTTTCTACCTAGAACAGTACAGTTAAGGGCTACTTTTATATTTACTTAATACCATTTACTTAATTACTAGGTAAACCGGCAAACAATGTAGTTCAGCTGTGGGAACATACAGAGGAAATGAAACATGTGAACCCAGGTTCCTTTTCTTCTTTAAAAAGATATTACTTAAGTCAATAAGTTCTAGTAATTTAAATCAATTACTGATCACTACAGTAGAACAATTAAACAAATTATTTAAACCAGTTAAAGGCGGGCTTGTATCAGTGAGCATGAAAATGATTTGAGGTCACTTAAGATTTTTAACTGCAGGAAAACCATCAAACCAGGCTTAACTTGGCACCATTTTCAGTTAATAAGGAGTATTGTCCTGCTGTAATTTAGACAGCTATTCTCAGGAGAAACTATGTCATTGCAGTTATGTGCTTGAGTGCTTTAACAATCTCTCATAGATCATTCCCACTCCATCAATCTTCCAGGACAGAGGTAAAATCTGCGTTAAATTAATGCGGAGTGTAGTAACTCCTTTGCAGTCAGAACAGATCATCACATTGCTTCCCAGGTACAAGCAACAGAAACATGCCTGTGCTCACTTTTGGGTAATCAGCTATGGTGACAAAACAAAGGTCCTGCTCCAATCTGTGGGGAAGGGCTTAACTGCAGACAGTTTTTACGTTCTTGTTGCCTGAAACTCAAGACACCTGCAGTTAACCATGACTAAGTGCAGATCAAATCACAGAATAATTTCTGAACTGAACAGGAACCCTTCAAGGTCATCAAAACTATCTCTCAAAAAAAAAAAAAAAAGAGCTAACTGATAGTAAATCAGGTTGCTCTGCCTGACTCACCTATGGCAGGATGGTCACAGGGTTCCCATTAGAGGCAAATAGTTATACTATGGGAATTAACATTTAAACAAAAGCAGCAGAACAGCCTTGAGATTTTTTTTTAACTGAGAACTAGCTTCCACATCTTATCTGAAATAACGCAGGTTGTGGCAAAACTTGGAGTCCCCTCTAGGAGAAAGTCAAATTTCCCCCATTCATCTACTT
>NW_020962675.1:1807-3677 GCF_003031625.1 Empidonax traillii | reverse complement strand
AAAAAAAAAAAAAAAAAAAAAAAAAAAAAAAAAAAAAAAAAAAAAAAAAAAAAAAAAAAAAAAAAAAAAAAAAAAAAAAAAAAAAAAAAAAAAAAAAAAAAAAAAACAACCCACAAACAAACAAACAAAAAACACCCACAAAAAAAACCCAAAACAAAACAAAACCCCAAAACAAAAAACTCAACTCAGGGACTGCAGCAACTAATTCTCTTCCTCACTTCATGGCCCTGAATATACTACTGCCTCTGAATGTACTAAAATGATATTTCATAAATCATTTTCATGTGAAGGCTGGCAAAAGACAGTATCCCATTCGAAGAATGGGGACAGCTATCACATCAAACCCAACAGCAGCATTAAACACAGCACTCAGGCTTCCTTGATCAACCTAAATGTTTTACTAACTTTAAATTATTTAAGATGGTCTGTGACTGTAACAAAGCTGCAGCGAAGAGGGTCAATCCAAATTTTACTCTGACCTGTCTCATGGTAAGCATGTGTAAAGGGGGCTTATGAGAAAGACAGGGACAACTTTTTAACAGGGCCTCTTGTGACAGGACAAAGGGTGATGTTTCTACACTAAAAGACAGTCAATTCAGACAAGACATAAGGAAGAAATATTTTACAATGAGGATTGTGAAACACTGGAAGAGGTTGCCCAGAGGAGTTACAGATGTCTCCTACCTAGAAACATTCAAGGGGCACTTGGCAACCTGATCTACCTAAACATGTCACTGCTTATGGCAGGGGGGTTGGACTACATGGCCTTGAAAGGTCCATTCCAACCCAAGTTACTCTATATACAATTTCTTTAACAACAATACTACAATTTAAAAATTGGTTTTGCCATCTTTCGACAAGACCTTATCAAACACAAAATCCAAACCACTGCCAACATTTTAACACCATTCTCAGAGCCTACCTGTATAGCCCACATTCTACTCGTAAAGGTCTGCACATCAATACGCTGCCTTGCCAGAAATGTGCTGGAACATCAGAACCACTAGTGTGAAAAGTAGAACTTTCAACTGATTTAACTGGTTTTACATAGCTGAATAAATACAGGTTCAAGCTTTATTAGAAGAATATAGAACAGAAACATTAGGTTGGAAAAGACTTCTAAATCACCAAGTCAAACGACCAAGTCCACCAACCATGTCCCTAAATGACACATCTACATGCCTTGTAAGTACCTCCAGGGTTGGTGACTCAACCACTTCCCTGATGGCCTCTCCCAATGCTAAATAATTCTTTCAGTGAAGAAATTTTTTGACGTATCCAATCTAAACCTTCCTTGGTGCATCTCTAGGCCACTTCCTCTCATCACATCACTTGTTACGTGGGAGAAAACACTGACCTACACCTGATTACAATCTCCTTTCAGGTTGTAAAGAGTCACAAGGTCACCCCTGAGCCTCCTTTCCTGAGCCACTCCTCATAAGACTTGTTTAAGTTAGTCTTCCCTGCTACTGTACTTCCATATAATCCTACTTGCAGACCTCTCACTACTTGACAGTTTCAACCTTCTTGCCAGGTTACTCCTGTCACCAAGATGCTTGTGTAAAACTCTGGGGGGGGGGTGCTGGTAACACCTAAGATTCATTAAAAAAAGAAATTACTCTTAAGTTCTCAATGCTTACATCTTCAATTTTTTCTACTGTGTGTCTGCTGTGCAACACTTTGCATAAGGAAGGAACTCAAGAACTAAATGTGGAACATGAGAGCCTAAGGAAAAAGGACAAGGTTTACACACCAAGCCTTAAGGAAAGAATGCTGGAAGTCTCTCCAGGTCACAATGGCAAACTAGTTCAGTAATAAAGAAAACCTCAAAGATATCAATGACTGACTCTGATCAGCAACTTTTCCTGGG
>NW_020962675.1:0-1786 GCF_003031625.1 Empidonax traillii | reverse complement strand
AAAAAAAAAAAAAAAAAAAAAAAAAACAACAACAACAAACAAACAAACAAAAAAAACACCCACAAAAAAACCCCAAAACAAAACAAAACCCCAAAACAAAAAACTCAACTCAGGGACTGCAGCAACTAATTCTCTTCCTCACTTCATGGCCCTGAATATACTACTGCCTCTGAATGTACTAAAATGATATTTCATAAATCATTTTCATGTGAAGGCTGGCAAAAGACAGTATCCCATTCGAAGAATGGGGACAGCTATCACATCAAACCCAACAGCACTCAGGCTTCCTTGATCAACTTAAATGTTTTACTAACTTTAAATTATTTAAGATGGTCTGTGACTATAACAAAGCTGCAGCGAAGAGGGTCAATCCAAATTTTACTCTGACCTGTCTCATGGTAAGCATGTGTAAAGGGGGCTTATGAGAAAGACAGGGACAACTTTTTAACAGGGCCTCTTGTGACAGGACAAAGGGCGATGTTTCTACACTAAAAGACAGTCAATTCAGACAAGACATAAGGAAGAAATATTTTACAATGAGGATTGTGAAACACTGGAAGAGGTTGCCCAGAGGAGTTACAGATGTCTCCTACCTAGAAACATTCAAGGGGCACTTGGCAACCTGATCTACCTAAACATGTCACTGCTTATGGCAGGGGGGTTGGACTACATGGCCTTGAAAGGTCCATTCCAACCCAAGTTACTCTATATACAATTTCTTTAACAACAATACTACAATTTAAAAATTGGTTTTGCCGTCTTTCAACAAGACCTTATCAAACACAAAATCCAAACCACTGCAAACATTTTAACACCATTCTCAGAGCCTACCTGTACAGCCCACATTCTACTCGTAAAGGTCTGCACATCAATACGCTGCCTTGCCAGAAATGTGCTGGAACATCAGAACCACTAGTGTGAAAAGTAGAACTTTCAACTGATTTAACTGGTTTTACATAGCTGAATAAATACAGGTTCAAGCTTTATTAGAAGAATATAGAACAGAAACATTAGGTTGGAAAAGACTTCTAAATCACCAAGTCAAACGACCAAGTCCACCAACCATGTCCCTAAATGACACATCTACATGCCTTGTAAGTACCTCCAGGGTTGGTGACTCAACCACTTCCCTGATAGCCTCTCCCAATGCTAAATAACTCTTTCAGTGAAGAAATTTTTTGACGTATCCAATCTAAACCTTCCTTGGTGCATCTCTAGGCCACTTCCTCTCATCACATCACTTGTTACGTGGGAGAAAACACCGACCTACACCTGATTACAACCTCCTTTCAGGTTGTAAAGAGTCACAAGGTCACCCCTGAGCCTCCTTTCCTGAGCCACTCCTCATAAGACTTGTTTAAGTTAGTCTTCCCTGCTACTGTACTTCCATATAATCCTACTTGAAGACCTCTCACTACTTGACAGTTTCAACCTTCTTGACAGGTTACTCCTGTCACCAAGATGCTGGTGTAAAACTCGGGGGGGGTGCTGGTAACACCTAAGATTCATTAAAAAAAGAAATTACTCTTAAGTTCTCAATGCTTACATCTTCAATTTTTTCTACTGTGTGTCTGCTGTGCAACACTGTGCATAAGGAAGGAACTCAAGAACTAAATGTGGAACATGAGAGCCTAAGGAAAAAGGACAAGGTTTACACACCAAGCCTTAAGGAAAGAATGCTGGAAGTCTCTCCAGGTCACAATGGCAAACTAGTTCAGTAATAAAGAAAACCTCAAAGATATCAATGACTGACTCTGATCAGCAACTTTTCCTGGGAGCTATTTGA
>NW_020962674.1:6632-8807 GCF_003031625.1 Empidonax traillii | reverse complement strand
CCAGAGGAATCTCAGGGGGATCCAGAGGGATCTCAGGGGGATCCAGAGGGATCTCAGGGGGATCTCAGAGGGATCTCAGGGGGATCCAGGGACACCCCCAGCCCCGTCACTCACTCTTGGTGTCCAACTGCGCCGCGTATTTGCTGAAGGACTTGAGGGACACCTTCTCCCCCAGCAGCGCCAGGAACTCCTCCAGGGCCGGCCCGGCCTCCTCGTTGTTGTACATCTCCTCCTCCGAGCTCTGCCCGGCCTTGCAGTACAGGATGCCCACCTTGTGCCGCCGGCACAGCTGCGGGAGGAGCAGGAAGGGTTAATGGGGACACTTTTGCTGTGTTGCCCATGGGGGCCCCCCCTTCCCCCCCTGTACACTTTTAATTTGCCTTAAGCTGTATTTCATCAGCTGCATTTTGCACAAGGAGACTCTGAGGGCGTCAGACCTTAAAGGAACCACAACAAACACCGGGCAAAGAACCCCAATCCCATAAATCTCATCCAGAGGAGCCCAAGGTGACGTCTCAATAGGTGAAACAGCCCAAAAGCCAAGGGTTTCTCTAAGGCTGAGCGATCAGAACACAGGGACAACAGAAGGAACGAAAGGTCCCCCGAGGTGAGGTGAGGATGAGGGTTAAAAAACAGCCCCCAGGATGAAGACAAACAGGAACTCCCGCCAAAATATTCCTCAAAATGGAAACCACGCCTCAACCTCCGCCCCTAACTCCACCTGTTATGAATATTGTAATCAGATGATGCAGTAATATGAATATGTAAAAATTACGTTGTAATCGTGATCAACACGTCGTATAAATTGCCTCTTCTTGCTGAATCACTTTGGAGTTTTTAACCTGGCCTGAACGGGTAGATCTCCCCCGGCGTCGTCGATAATCAATAAATACCTCGCTGCTTATGGACTTCAAACTCTGTCTCTGAGCAGGTTTTTACTCACCTGCCCCTTTTTCTGGGCATCAGAGTCGATCCCGCCCCAGCCCTGTGTGTGTGTGAGTGTCCCCCCCACCCCAAAAACAACCCCCCCCTCACCCACCCCCTGCTCGTCCAGCTTGAGCAGCTGCTCGGTGACTTTGGGGGTGCTGAGGGCCAGGCGCAGGCAGTGGATGTTGAGCTCGGGGATGACGTATTCCAGCGTGTCCCGCAGCGGGAGGCCCCGCACCGTGCCCGGCTTGCTGGTGGTGGGCGTGGCGTCCTCCAGGATCGACCCGCGGAGCGTCACCAGCTGGGGAGAGGGACGGGATGGGAATGGTGACACCCCGATGGAATCGCGGGCACCACAGCGGAGAGGGGATGGAACCAACGGAGAGGGGACGGAACCACCGGAGGGGGGACGGAACCACCAGAGAGGGGATGGAACCACCGGAGAGGGGATGGAACCACCGGAGAGGGGACAGAACCACCGGAGAGGGGACGGAACCACTGGAGAGGGGACGGAACCACCGGAGGGGGGACGGAACCACCAGAGAGGGGACGGAACCACCGGAGAGGGGACAGAACCACCAGAGAGGGGATGGAACCACCGGAGAGGGGACGGAACCACCGGAGAGGGGATGGAACCGCGGACACCACACCCGGAGAGGACACGGAACCACCGGAGAGAGAACGGAACCACCAGAGAGGGGATGGAACCACGGACACCACAAGGGGACGGAACCACGGACACCACAGCCGGAGAGGGGACAGAACCACGGACACCACGAGGGGACGGAACCACGGACACCACAAGGGGATGGAACCGCGGACACCACAAGGGGACGGAACCACGGACACCACACACAGAGAGGGGACAGAACCACGGACACCACACACAGATCAGGGACAGCCCCACGGACACCACACACACTCAGCTCATCAGGGACAGCCCCACGGACACCACACACACTCAGATCATCAGGGACAGCCCCACAGACACCACACCCAGATCAGGGACAGCCCCACAGACACCACACACACTCAGCTCATCAGGGACAGCCCCAGGGCCGCTCCCAGACCTGGCTGGTGCGGAAGATGAGGCGGTGCTGGTACTGCGGGCCGTGCTCCTTGTGCTCCTCCAGCTTCTCCCGCCGGATGCTCACGGCCACCGGGCCCAGCTTGTCGTCCACGCCGAAGTAGTTGGAGTGTTCTGGGGAGGAGCAGCGGGATCAGGGGGGTTATGGGGGGCAGGGGGTT
>NW_020962674.1:0-3678 GCF_003031625.1 Empidonax traillii | reverse complement strand
GGGGTCGCACTCGCTCAGGGTCACCTCGCTGCTGCTGCGGTGCCGCAGCGGCGCCAGGCCCCGCGCCGGCGAGCGCGGCCAGCCCTCCTGGAACTCCACGTCCTTGGAGCGCCGGCGCGCCAGGCGGTGCAGGGCTTTGAGGCCGGGCACGCCGGCCGAGGGCTGCTGCCCGCCGGGGAAACCGCGGCCCTCCCGGTTGGCTTCCCGGCCGGCGCCGGCGTCCTTGGCAGCGACGGTGGCGTTGTCCCTCCGGGGGGGCCACTCGGCGACGCGGGCGCGGACCCCCATCTTGGGCACGGCCCCGCGCGGGGCGTCGCCCCCCGGCCCCGCCGCCACGGCCCCATTGGGCGCCCAAAAGGCCGCCGGGGCCCCCTCGGCATCGGCGCCGTCGTGCCGGGCGGGGCGGTGCGAGCTCATGGTCCGGTGGCGGCGGCGGCGGAGCTGAGCGGGGCCAGGGGGACAGGGCCGCTCATGGCCGGGACGGGGTGGACACGCAGGCCGGGACGGGCACCGGGACGGGCACCGGGACGGGCGTCGAGCGGGAGCCGCGGGGCCGAACCCAGCGCCGCCGGCACATGGCGGGCGGCAGCGCCGGAGCTCACGCCGGGCCGGGCCAGGCCATCCTGCAGGGGTGGGGAGAGAAGAGAGTTAGTGGGACGCTCCTCTCCTGCTTCCCCAAAATCCCAAATCCGCCCTTTTTTTAGCCAAAAACAGCGACGGGGCCACCGGGGTCACCACTTGGGGGGTGGTGGTGGTGGCGGCTCCGGGTCTCGATCCCTGAGGGGATGTTGGGAAGTGAAAAAGGTTGAGGGGCACCAGTGGTGGCCCCACGGGCACCCTGGACACGCTGGAATGTGCGTGGAATTTGTGTCCCTTGGGTGTTCCTTGGGCGAGCCTGGAACACCCAGAACCTCCACGGAGGCTCCCAAAGGGATCTTGGAAATGTGTTCGTTTCTCTCCGTGGAGGTTCCTCCGGTGGCCTTGGGAAAGGTTAGTGAGGGTCTCCAGGTGGTCTTGGAATAAGCGGATCTCCCTCTGTTGGGAATCCTCAAGGGATCTTGGAATACGATGAGTTATCTCCGTGGAGGTTCCTCCTGTGGTCTGGGAATTTCCAGACTTATCCCTGTTGAGGTTCCTCAGGTGGCCTTGGAATGGGTGGAATTATCCCTGTTGAGGTTCCTCACGTGATCCTCCTGGATGTTCCTCAGGTGATCCCAGAGATTCCCCAGGTGATCTTGGAACAGGTGGAATTATCCCTGTTGAGGTTCCTCAGGTGATCCTGGATGTTCCTCGGGTGATCCTGGACATTCGTCAGGTGCTCCGGAATGCTCCTCAGGTGATCCCGGACATTCCTCAGGTGATCCTGGACATTCCTCAGGTGATCCTGGACATTCCTCAGGTGATCCCGGACGTTCCTCAGGTAATCCCGGACGTTCCTCAGGTGCTCCTGGATGTTCCTCAGGTGATCCCGGACATTCCTCAGGTGATCCTGGACGTTCCTCAGGTGATCCTGGAGGTTCCTCAGGTGGTCCTGGAGGTTCCTCAGGTGATCCTGGAGGTTCCTCAGGTGATCCTGGAGGTTCCTCAGGTGCTCCTGGACATTCCTCAGGTGATCCCGGACATTCCTCAGGTGATCCCGGACGTTCCTCAGGTGATCCCGGACGCTCCTGGGGTGCTCCTGGAACAGGTGCCCCTCTCCCCACGGAGCTTGCCCAGGTGGTCTCCACCCCGGAGCCCCTCCCGGAGCGGGACAGACGGACGGACGGGCGTTGATCCGTCTGGGATCGGCATTAAACGATCCCACTTAATCCCGGCGGGAGCCGCCGGCTGGGCGGGGTCGTTAAATCAATACCTGAGCCCTTAATTAAGCGCAGCCCTAACGAGGGGACACCAGGGGGAAGCATCCCTCGGGAAGGATTTCCCGGCACCGCAGCTCCAACTCACAGTTTTGGGGTCAAACAGCCCAGTTTTGGGGTCTCGGCGTCGACTTCCCCTTCCCCGGCTCTTCCCGAGGGAAAGGCAACGCTCACATTGGATCCTTTTCCCAAAAAATCCGGTTTTCCAATGAAAACTCCTCTTCCCGGTTACTGGGGAGCCCCCAAATCCCAGCGGGGGTTGATAAATCCCGGGGGTTTTTTTTTGTCCCCTCCAAAAATTGGCACTCGATGCTCCTCCAGGCTGGGAATTCCCAGATTTCTTTGGGAATCTCTGCAGGAATATCCACCAGGCACCTCCAGATAATCCAGAAATCACCAAATTTAGGGATTTTACACCAAAACAGAGCCTGATCCCCGGGATTCTGGGAACATCCACAGCTCAATCCCCATCCCTTTGGGATACCCGGAATCCTTCCATGGGGATTCTCATTCCGGAAGCTCCACAGACACAATTTGGGGTGAAAAACGAGGGAAAAGGTTTAAACACCCCCTGGGGGGAACTGGGTCGATCCCTCTCCTTAAAAAAAAAAACCCAAAATTGGGGTTTTTAAGCCCAAACCCTTCGCTCCAGAGGCGGAAACTCACGGAAGCGCCATCGGGCCCTTCCCGCTGGCGAGGAGGAGGGAGGGGGGAGGAGGGAAGGAGATTTTTAATTATTAACCGCAAGTTTTTGATAAATTCAGGGAGTTTTTAACTCTTTCCACGCCCCTCGGGGAGAGGCGCAGGAGAAAGTCCGGCCACGCCCGTCTTGCAATTAAAAAAAATCGCGACTTAACGACCCCAAACGAGACGGAATCGCCCCAAAAATCCCCGCTGGGGCTTTTTTCCCACCTCCAGGAGCTGGGAAAAAAAAATCCCTCATCCCAGGAGTTTGTTTTTTTGGGAGGGTGAAACCCCCCCCCCCCAAAAAAATGATCATTTTGCCGCAGGAAAGAGTGAAAAACGAACCCGAGCGAGGAAGGGATTAGCGAGTTAATTAATTAATTAATGAAGCAGCCGGTAACTTTGTGATTAATTAGGGGGCGCTTAAAGAGCCGCCAATCCCCCGCTCCTGGGCAATGGGAATGTGGGGAAAAGTGGGGAAAAAAATCAGGGGAAAAGTGGGACGGAGCCGAGGCCGAGCCCGGCTCGGCGGCCCCGGCGCTTTTTATCTGATGGCGACGGCTTAATTAGCGCTAATTAAACAAAGGGGTTGGTCCCCACGGCCCCAAATCCACCCCATTCCCGCTTGCCTGAGCTCCGGCGGCACCGACACCGGGTGGGAGGGGGGGGGACACCGGCTCCGGGATGGAAAAGCGCCCCGAAATCCCGGGATAATTCCCGAGGGCGGAAGGAGGGAGCTCGTTAAGGAGGGAGCTCGTTAAGGAGGGAGCTCGTTAAGGAGGCTCCGCCCACCCACCCCCCCCTCCTTAATTTGGCCCCTCCAATCGTCAGGTTCAGTGTGGGGTTTTTTGGGGACTGTGGGAACTCGTCGGGATCCTGAGCCGGATTCCCAAGGAATTCCCAAGGAATTCCCAAGGTGGGAAGAGGAGGAGCGGGAAGAAGAAGCTCCTTACCGGGAAGACGGGGATCCCACGGAATTCCCGGCGGAGGATTTGAGGGAAAAACCCTGGAATTCACAGGAAAAAAAAATTAAAAAAAAAGAGAAATAAGTGTTTTAATATCAAAAGAATTAAGGGAAAATTCTCTGTTTTGGTGGGAATTCCCAAAGGCTGGAAAATGGAGGGGGGTTGGATGAGCG
>NW_020962673.1:10249-13949 GCF_003031625.1 Empidonax traillii | reverse complement strand
AAAAATCCCCAAAAAAATCCCCAAATCCAAAAAAATCTTAAAAATAAATAAATAAAAAAATTCCAAAAAAAATCTTTAAAAAATTCCCCCCAATCCCAAAAATTCTCAAAAAAATTGCCCAAAAATCTGGGAATTCTCAAAAAAAAATCCTGGAATTTCCCCCCAAAAAATCAAAAAATCTTAAAAAAAAATTCCAAGAATAAAAAAAAAATCAAAAATCCAAAAAAAATCCAAAAAATAAAAAAAAATCCAAAAATCAGCAAAATTCTCCCAAAATTCCGAAAAAAATCTGGGAATTCCCCCCAAAAAATCCTGGAATTTCCCCCCCAAAAAATAAAAAAAATAAAATCCAAAAATCCAAAAATCCCAGAAAAATCTAAAAATCCCCCCAAAATCCCAAAAATCCAGAAAAAAAATCCAAAAATTCAAAAAATATCCAAAAATTAAAAACAAAACCCTTAAAAATCTAAAAAATAAATAAATAAAAAATCTTTTAAAATTTCCAAAAATTCCCCCAAAAAAATCCCCAAAATTCTCCAAAAATTCCCCAAAAAATCTGGGAATTCCCAAAAAAAATTCCTGGAATTTCCCCCCCCCAAAAAATCCAAAAAATCCCCAAAAAATCCCAGAAAAATCTAAAAATCCCCGAAAAATCTAAAAATCCCCAAAAAAATCCCCAAATCCAAAAAAATCTTAAAAATAAATAAATAAAAAAATTCCAAAAAAAATCTTTAAAAAATTCCCCCCAATCCCAAAAATTCTCAAAAAAATTGCCCAAAAATCTGGGAATTCTCAAAAAAAAAATCCTGGAATTTCCCCCCAAAAAATCCAAAAATCTTAAAAAAAATTCCAAAAATAAAAAAAAAATTCAAAAATCCAAAAAAATCCAAAAAATAAAAAAAAAAATTCCAAAAATCAGCAAAATTCTCCCAAAATTCCGAAAAAAATCTGGGAATTCCCCCCAAAAAAATCCTGGAATTTTCCCCCAAAAAATCCAAAAATCCCCCAAAATCTGAAAGTCCCCCCAAAAATCTGAAAAATCTGAAAAAATCAAAAAATCCCCAAAATTCCCCAAAAAATTGCCAAAAAAATCTGGGAATTCCCCAAAAAAATCCTGGAGTTTCCCCCCAAAAAAATCCAAAAATTCCCCCCCAAAAAATCCAAAAATCTTTAAAAAAATTCCAAAAATTATAAAAAAAAATCGAAAATCCAAAAAAATCCAAAAAATAAAAAAAAATTTTCCAAAAATCAGCAAAATTCTCTAAAAATTCCGAAAAAAATCTGGGAATTCCCCCCAAAAAAATCCTGGAATTTCTCCCCAAAAAAATTCCAAAAATCTCCCCCCAAAAAATCCAAAAATCTTTAAAAAATTCCCAAAATTTCCCCAAAATTCAATCAGAAACCGGAATTTTTGGGATCCATCACTAAAACCCCCCAAAGAGCGGGAATTCCTGAGGAATTTTGGGGATCCCACCTGTTCCTGGCCGGTGGTGAGGTCGGTGAGGAGCAGGCGGTATCCTTGCACCGGAACGTTCCCGGGGGTCGGAGGATCCCAGGAAATCAGCAGCGACGTCGGGGAAGTGGCCACGGCTCGAAGGTTTTCCACGGGACCCGGAATTGGAACTGAGGGAGGGGGAAATTTGGGAATATCAAGTAGAAAAACTTTGGGAATATCAAGCAGAACCCTCGGGAATATTCATCAGAACCTTTGGGATATTAATCAGAAAACTTTGGGAATATTAATCAGAAAATCTCTGGAATATCAAGCAGAGAATCTCTGGAATATCAATCAGAAAATCTTGGGAGTATCAAGCAGAACCTCGGGAATATCAATCAGACAATTTGAGAATGTTAATCAGAAAACCTCTGGAATATCAACCAGAAAATTTGGGAATATCAAGCAGAAAACCTTGGGAATATCAAGCAGAGAATCTCTGGAATATTAATCAGAACCTCTGGAATATTAATCAGAAAACTTTGGGAATATTAATCAGAAAATCTCTGGAATATCAATCAGAAGATTTGGGAATAATAATTAGAAAATCTCTGGAATATCAATCAGAAAACCTTGGGAATATCATTTAGAAAACTTTGGGAATATCAGTCAGAACCTCCGGAATATCAATCAGAGAATCTCTGGAATGTTAATCAGAAAACCTTGGGAATATTAATCAGAAAATCTCTGGAATATCAAACAGAAAACATTGAGAATATTAATCAGAAAACTTCTGGAATTTTAATCAGAGAACCTTGGGAATATCAATCAGAGAACGTTGGGAATATTAATTAGAAAAACTTGGGAATATCAATCAGAAGATCTTGGGAATATTAATCAGAGAATTTGGGAATATTAATTAGAAAAATTTGGGAATATCAATCAGAGATTCTCTGGAATATCAAGCAGAAAATTTGGGAATATCAATCAGAGAATCTTGGGAATGTCAATCAGAGAAACTCAGGAATATTAATCAGAAAACCTCTGGAATATCAACCCAAAAATTTGGGAATATTAATCAGAGAATTTGGGAATATTAACCAGAAAACCTTGGGAATATCAAGCAGAGAATCTCTGGAATATCAATCAGAAAACCTTGGGAATATCAATCAGAGAACGTTGGGAATATTAATTAGAAAAACTTGGGAATATCAATCAGAAAATCTTGGGAATATTAATCAGAGAATTTGGGAATAATAATTAGAAAAACTTGGGAATATCAAGCAGAGAATCTTGGGAATATCAATCAGAAAACTTTGGGAATATCAGTCAGAACCTCCGGAATATCAAGCAGAGAATCTCTGGAATATTAATCAGAAAACCTCTGGAATATCAATCAGAAAATTTGGGAATATTAATCAGAGAATTTGGGAATATCAATCAGAAAACCTCGGGAATATCAATTAGAACCTCTGGAATATTAATCAGAGATTCTCTGGAATATCAATCAGAGAATCTTGGGAATATCAATCAGAGATTCTCTGGAATATCAATCAGAAAACCTTGGGAATATCAATCAGAAAACCTTGGTAATACCGAAAGACCTTGGGAATATCAATCAGAACCTCTATAATTTCAATCAGAAACCTCTGGAATATCAATCAGAGATTCTTTGGAATATCAATCAGAAAATTTGGGACTACCAATCAGAAACCCTCCGGAATATCAACCAGAAAACCACCCCACCACCCCTAACCCCCCCAATTTCCCCTCCCCCACCCCCCCAAATTCCCAAATATTCCCAACTTCCTCACCCTCGGGCTGGGTGCTGACGCGGAGGGTGGGGGAGGGGCGGCCCTGCCCGTACTGATTGGTGGCCGCCACCCTGAAGCTGTAAGCTTGCTGGGGCTGCAGGTTGCCCACCGTCAGCTGCAGGTGGCCCCCTCCCCCCTCCGCTGGTGTCCGCAGCGCTCGCTCCCTGGAAAAACAATAATAAAAAAAATTAGGGAATTCTGGGAATTTTTGACCCTTTTTTGGCTTTTTTTCCCTTATTTTTTCCTCCTTTTTTTTTCCCTTTTTCCCTTTTTCCTTCCCTTTTTCCTTCCCTTTTTCCCTTTTTTCCTTCCCTTTTTCCCTTCCCTTTTTCCTTCTTTTCCTTCCCTTTTCCCTTCCCTTTTTTCCCTCTTTTCCTTCCCTTTTTCCTTCCCTTTTTCCCTCTTTTCCTTCCCTTTTTCCCTTCCCTTTTTCCTTCTTTTCCTTCCCTTT
>NW_020962673.1:0-3233 GCF_003031625.1 Empidonax traillii | reverse complement strand
CCAGCCTGGAATTTTTGGGATCCAAATCCCGGTTTTTCCTGAGGAAAAAAAAAACCCAAATTCCACTTGGGAAAGGTAAAAAAATCTGGGAATTTTTTGGGGAAATTTTTGGATTTTTTGGGAATTCTTGGATTTTTGGGGGAATTTCTGGATTTTTTTTTTATTATTATTTTGGGGATTTTTTTGAGAATTCCCAGATAATTTTGGGAATTCCTCAATAATTTTGGGAATTCCTCAATAATTTTGGGAATTCCCGGGATTTTTGGGGGGAATTCCAGGATTTTCTTGAGAATTCCTGACATTTTTTGGAATTCCAAATTTTTCTTTGGGGAATTCCAGGATTTTTTTTGGAATTCCCAGATAATTTTGGGAATTCCCGGATTTTTTTGTAAATTCCAAGATTTTTTGGGAATTCTAAAAATTTTGGGAGAGTTTTGGATATTTTTGGGGAATTCCCAGATTTTTTGGGGGAATTCCTGGATAATTTTGGGGGGAATTCAGGATTTTTAGGGGATTTTTCGATTTTTGGGGGGATTTTTGGATATTTTTGGGAATTCCCCGATTTTTTGGGAATTCTTGGATTTTGGGGGGAGTTTTGGATATTTTTGGGAATTCCTGGATTTTTTGGGAATTCTTGGGTTTTTGTGGGGATTTCTGGATATTTTTGGGAATTCCCAAATTTTTTTTAGGAATTCCAGGAATTTTTTTTGAATTCCAGGATTTTTTTGGGAATTCCCAGATTTTTTTACGAATTCCATAATTTTGAGGGGAATTCCCAGATTTTGTTGATAATTCCAGGATTTTTGGGGGGAATTCCCAGATAATTTTGGGAATTCCCAGATTTTTTTGGAAATTCCAAGATTTTTTGGGAATTCCAGAAATTTTGGGGATTTTTGGATTTTTTTGATAATTCCCAGATTTTTTTTAAGAATTCCCAGATTTTTTGGGGGGGAATTCCCATTTTTTTCTGGGAATTCCTGGATAATTTTGGGGAGAATTCCAGGATTTTGGGGGGATTTTTTGATTTTGGGGGGAATTTTCGGATATTTTTGGGAATTCCCCGATTTTTTGGGAATTCTTGGATTTTTGTGGGGATTTCTGGATATTTTTGGGAATTCCCAGATTTTTTTTAGGAATTCCAGGATGTTTTGGGGGAATTCCAGGATTTTTTTGGAATTCCCAGATTTTGTTGATAATTCCAGGATTTTGGGGTGGAATTCCCAGATAATTTTGGGAATTCCCAGTTTTTTTTTTTGAATTCCAATTTTTGGGGGGAATTCCGGAAATTTGGGGGATTTTGGGATTTTTGGGAGAATTCCCAGATTTGTTGGGAATTCCCAGATTTTTTTTAGGAATTCCAGGATGTTTTGGAGGAATTTTTTGGATTTTTGGGGGAATTCCCAGATTTTTTGGGGGGGGAATTCCTGGAATTTTTGGGAATTTTTTGATTTTTGGGGGGGATTTTTGGGATTTTTTTTTCCAGTTTTGGAATTTTTTTTAATTTTTTTTTGATTTTTGGATTTTTTTTTTTATTTTTGGATTTTTTTGGAATTCCCAGATTTTTTGGGGGAATTCCTGGATAATTTTGGGGGGAATTCAGGATTTTTAGGGGATTTTTCGATTTTTGGGGGGATTTTTGGATATTTTTGGGAATTCCCCGATTTTTTGGGAATTCTTGGATTTTGGGGGGAGTTTTGGATATTTTTGGGAATTCCTGGATTTTTTGGGAATTCTTGGGTTTTTGTGGGGATTTCTGGATATTTTTGGGAATTCCCAAATTTTTTTTAGGAATTCCAGGAATTTTTTTTGAATTCCAGGATTTTTTTGGGAATTCCCAGATTTTTTTACGAATTCCATAATTTTGAGGGGAATTCCCAGATTTTGTTGATAATTCCAGGATTTTTGGGGAGAATTCCCAGATAATTTTGGGAATTCCCAGATTTTTTTGGAAATTCCAAGATTTTTTGGGAATTCCAGAAATTTTGGGGATTTTTGGATTTTTTTGATAATTCCCAGATTTTTTTTAAGAATTCCCAGATTTTTTGGGGGGGGCATTCCCAGTTTTTCCTGGGAATTCCCGGATAATTTTGGGGGGAATTCCAGGATTTTGGGGGGATTTTTTGATTTTGGGGGGAATTTTTGGATATTTTTGGGAATTCCTGGATTTTTTGGGAATTCCTGGATTTTTTGGGAATTCTTGGATTTTTGTGGGGATTTCTGGATATTTTTGGGAATTCCCAGATTTTTTTGGGAATTCCCAGATTTTTTTTTAGGAATTCCAGGATGTTTGGGGGGAATTCCAGGATTTTTTTGGGAATTCCCAGATTTTGTTGATAATTCCAAGATTTTTTTGGGGAGAATTCCCAGATAATTTTGGGAATTCCCAGATTTTTGGGGGGGAATTCCAAGATTTTTTGGAAATTCCAGAAATTTGGGGGATTTTGGGATTTTTGGGAGAATTCCCAGATTTGTTGGGAATTCCCAGATTTTTTTACGGAATTCCAGGATGTTTTGGAGGAATTCCCAGATTTTGTTGATAATTCCAGGATTTTTTTGGGGGAATTCCCTGATAATTTTGGGAATTCCCGGATTTTTTGGGGAATTCCAAGATTTTTTGGGAATTCCAGAAATTTGGGGGATTTTGGGATTTTTTGGGGAATTCCCAGATTTTGGGGGGATTTTTGGATTTTTTTGATAATTCCCAGATTTTTTTTAAGAATTCCCAGATTTTTTGGGGGGGGCATTCCCAGTTTTTCCTGGGAATTCCCGGATAATTTTGGGGGGAATTCCAGGATTTTAGGGGATTTTTTGATTTTGGGGGGAATTTTTGGATATTTTTGGGAATTCCCGGATTTTTTGGTTATTCCTGGATTTTTGGGGAGGAATTCCCAGAGTTTTTTAGGAATTCCAGGATTTTTTGGGAATTCCTGGATAATTTTGAAAATTCCCAGATTTTGGGGGGATTTTTGGATTTGTTTGGAATTTTTTGGATTTTTGGGGGAAATCCCAGATATTTTGGGGGGGAATTCCTGGAATATTTTGGAATTTTTTGGAATTTTTTGATTTTTTGGGGAGATTTTTGGAAATTTTTTTTTTCAGTTTTGGATTTTTTTTTTTTTTTTTTTTTTTTTTTTTTTTTTTTTTTTTTTTTTTTTTTTTTTTTTTTTTTTTTTTTTTTTTTTTTTTTTTTTTTTTTTTTTTTTTTTTTTTTTTTTTTTTTTTTTTTTTTTTTT
>NW_020962672.1:9401-10576 GCF_003031625.1 Empidonax traillii | reverse complement strand
TAAGCTCTTCCCATTCCCCAGAGGGGTACAGGGATTTATAAACATCCACTGGTCTGGGTTATTTTAAATTGATGTCCCGTAGTTCACAATTTTTCATTTCTAGTGCCTTTCTAAGCCTTTCATTTTGCTCCTCCTCATCTTGGAGGGCTGATGGAAGCAACAGATTCACTTCCCTTCCTCCCCCCCATCCCAAATGTTTTACTCTGGAGTTAACAGCAAGCCTTCTTTTTCTAATTGCTCCTGTAATGCCTTTATTGACTCTTGTAAAGATCTTATCCCCTCACCTGTAGATTTCTGAATAGCCCATTTCTCCTTTCCTCTTGTTCTAAGGACAACACCTAAAACAGCACCTACAAGAAGCAGTCCTAAACCAAGGGCAGACATCAAGAGGGAATAATCCCCACATAACTCACCCTGAGGTGTCATTCCTTTTGACTCAGTCATTAACCCAGCTCAGGTTAATGTCTTTCTGCCCTTTAACCCTCTGAGGGTCAGCTTGACTCTCTCCTGGAAAACCTTTCAACAGGTCCAGGTACCAGAGAACCTTTCAGCAGGTCTGATGTGGCTGGATCACACTGAGGGGAGAATAATTATCACTACAATTTCACAATGAGGGGACGGTCACCATTTCACTTGCCCTCGGTATCAATTTTGGACTACACCGATTACCACACCACATCCAAAGGATCCTTGTCTGTGACGCCAAAAATGTTACCACCTGCCCCAGAAAGCATCCTCCCACCTGCCAGCCCCGCCCTCGGGGGGTGACACTGTCCCCTCCCTGCAGGACACTCCCCCCGAAATCATCGGGGATCCTTTTGTGGTACCACCTTTGGTGGTCACTGCTTCATCCTGGGGACCTGAGGGCCCCTCTGCAATCCCATCCCTGGGGCACAATCTGCTCTCCAGAGCTCGACTGACTCCCTGCAGGCTTTGCAGGGAAATCTGTGCTCGCAGCCCGAGGATGTCACGCCCCCTGCGCTCCTCCCAGGCTATTTGGGATGATTCCCCCTTCCCCGGCACCCTTGGGCTGGGGGAGGGCGATTGTTCTGCTGCAGTTCCAGTTCCTGTTCCTGCTCCGCCCCTGTCCCTGCCCTCGCTGCCGCTGTCGGGTGAGCGGGACGGACACGATGGGAAAGGGGCGAGAGAAGCGAAAAGAGCGGGTGGGACCCCCA
>NW_020962672.1:0-3708 GCF_003031625.1 Empidonax traillii | reverse complement strand
TGCCCTCCAGTGGGGCACGCCCAGACTGTTGCCATGAGGTGATGAACGGGCGCTGTTTGGCTGCCACTCAAGCCCCACCTTGTGCTGCGTCCTGGCCCTCCGTAGTGTAATGTAGAGCTGATGGAATGGGGTGTCAGCACTGCTGGGGGGAGCGATGCTCATCCTTCCATCCACACTGTGCTGCTCCGCTGGGACACCCGCCAAGCACGGGCACCGACCAGCCCTGCAGAGCCTGGTAGGCCTGGCCTGTCTGTGCAGGTGAGCACAGTTTATTGATAGGAAGCAACAGGGAAAGCAAACATTTCACATCCTTTTTTTATCCCTTTATTTCCCTTTTTACTAGCTAATGCTCTAATAAAAGCTGTTTGTAGCATTGTATGCATGGAAACTATTGATAAAGTAGTGGATTTGTATTTTTCAACTTTTGATTCTCTTTGCCAGTAGTTTTTTTTTAAATTTTATTCTCACTGCAATAAAAGAATTTTTTGTAGTGTTTGACTGACTGTTGTACTTGTCTTTTTTCTGGCCATGGATTCAAACGAACTAATACAGAAGGGACTGGCAGGAGGTTTCAGGGGGTTCTGGATGGGCTGGAAGAGACCAGGATGGAGTTTGTGGGGTCCTGGGTGGTCTCTGAGAGGTTTTGGGCGTCCTGACTCCCACGGCTCCCCCCAGAGATGCCACAGGACACCGTCCGCAGCAAGATCCTGGTGGAGACTGGGGGCTTCATGTTGGGTTTCGTCTTCCTGGCACTGGGGCTCGGCTTCTACCTGCGGGAGAAGGTAAAGGGGGGTCCCCGAGGGTGGTGTCCCCCCCTTCCCAAGAGCGTGTGTGCCCCCCCTGCCCCCCAGCCCGCTGTCACCCTCTTTTCTCTCCCCACAGAGCTCCTGAGCCGGCGGTGGCTGCAGCCCCTCCCCTTGGCCTCGGGCCCAGTCAGGACCCCCCAGTCCATCCCTGCCCGGAGTTTGGGGGTTCGTGTGTCCCCCCTGGCCCTGCTCTTGCTCTCACACCAGCCACCTGCTGCTCCCAGTGCTCCCAGTAAAGCTTCCCAGTTCTCTGCAGTCGTGGTGTTGAAGGGCAGGTGCCCTCCCAAAGGCCCCCAAATATCCCCAACATCCCCAGTGGTGTCACCACTGTGCCTGTGATGTCACTGATGTCCCCAGGGATGTCCCCAGTGTCCCCAATGATGTCACCACTGTCCCTCTGACCTCACCAACATCCCTAATGATATCACTGCTGTCCCTGTGATGTCTCGGTTTTCCCCAATGATGTCACTGGTCTCCAGTGATGTCACTGCTGTCCCATGAGATGTCACCAATGTCCCCAATGATGTCACTGTTGTCCCCAAGGGTTGTCCCTGTGTCCCCAAAATGTCACTGCTGTTCCTGTGATGTCACCACTGTCCCAAGTGGTAGCACCATGTGCCTGTGATGTCACTGATGTCTCTGTGATGTCACCAGACCCCTGTGATGTCACTGGTCTCCTGTGATGTTACCACTGTCCCCTCTGATGTCACCACTGTCCCTTTGATGTCCCCGATTTCCTTGTGATGTCACTGGTCTCCAGTGATGTCACTGCTGTCCCTACAGGTTTCACCACTATGCCTTGTGATGTCACTGCTGATGCCAGGGGTGGTCCCTGTGTCCCCGATGCTGTCATCAGTTCCCTGTGATGTCACTGGTCCCCAATGATGTCACCCATGTCCCTGTAATGTCACCAGTGCCCTGTGATGTCACCAGTGACACGGATAATGTCATTGCTGTCTCTGTGATGTCACCCCTGGCCTTGTGAAGTCATCGATGTCCCCTGTGATGTCACCGATGTATCCGTTAATGTCACTGGTGTCTCCGTGGTGTCACCACTGTCCCCTGTGATGTCAACAATGTCCCTGTGGCATCGCAGCTGTCCCTTTCTTGTCATCAGTCCCCTGGGATGTCACTGGTCTCCAATATCACCCATGTCTGTGTGATGTCACCACTGTCCCCTGTGGTGTCACCACTGTCCCCTGTGGTGTCACCAATGTCCCCAATGATGTCACTGCTGTCTCTGGAATGTCACCCTTGTCCTTGTGAAGTCACCAATGTCCCCATTTATGTCACCGATGTCACTGGGATATGACAACTAACCCTTTGTTTACACCAGTTCCCTGTGTGGTCCCCAGTGATGTCACCAATGTCCCTGTGATGTCACCAGTGTCACCAATGATGTCACTGGTTTCTCTGTATTTTAACCCTGGGCTTGTGCAGCCACTGATGTCCACTCTGATGTCACCGATGTCCCTGCAACATCAGGGCTTCCCATTATTGTCACCAGTCCCCTATGATGTCAGTTGTCCCAAATGATTTCACTGTTGTCCCTTGTGATGTCACCAATGTCCCCGATGATGTCACTGGTGTCTCTGTGATGTCACCCCTTGCCTTGTGAAATCACTGATGTTGGCTGTGATGACACAGATGTCCCCATTGATGTCACTGATGTGTCTCTGGTGTCATCACTGTCCCCTGTGATGTCAACAATGTCCCCAATGATGTCCTGATGTCTCTCTGATGTCATCACTGTGCCGAGCCCTGGCCTCGTCATGTCACCAGTAGCAGTGAGGTCCCTGTGACGTCACAGCTGTCCCTTTGTTGTCAACAGTCCCCTGTGATGTCAACAGTCCCCTGTGATGTCACTGCTGTCTCTGTGATGTCAATACTGTCCCCAGCGGTGGGACCATGTCCCCATGAGGTCATCAATGTCCCTGTGATGTCACCAGACACCTTTGATTTCACTAACATCCCGGTGACATCACGGCTGTCCCTTTGTTTTCACCAGTCCCCTGTGTTGTCACTGGTCCTCAATGATGTCCCTGCTATCTCTGTGATTTCATCCCTGTCCCTGTGATGTCATTGATGTCCCTGTGACATCTCTGCTGTCCCTTTGTTTTCACCATTCCCCTGGAATTTCACTATACCCCGATGATTTCACTGCTGTCCCTGTGATGTCACCGCTGTCCCCTGTGATGTCAGCAATGTCCCAGATGATGTCACTGGTGTCTCTGTGATGTCACCCCTGTCCTTGTGAAGTCACTGATGTCCCCTGTGATGTCACCCATGTCCCTGTGACAACAGGGCTTAGCCTTTGTTCTCATTAGTCCCCTGTGATGTCACTGGTCCCCAATGATATCACTGCGGTCCCTCTTATGCAACTGCTGATGTCAGCGGTGGCACCTTGTCCCTGTGACTTCTCCAATGTCCCTGTAATGACACCAGTCCTTTGTGATGTCACCAGTCCCCTGTGACGTCACCATTGGCCCTTGTGATGTCAGCAATGTCCCCGATGATATAAATGGTGTCTGTAATGTCACCCTTGTCCTTGTGAAGTCGTCAGTGTCCCTAGTATTGTCACTGATGTCCCTGTGATGTCACTGGTATCTCTCTAATGTCAACCCTGACCCTGTAAAGTCACCGATGTCCCTGTGACATCAGGGCTGTCCCTTTGTTTTCAACAGTCCCCTGTGATGTCACTGCTCCACAATGACATCACTGTTTTCCCTGGGATGTCACCAATGTCTTCTGTTATGTCACCATTGTACCCGATGATGTCACTGGTGTCTCGGTCATGTTACCCCATCCCTTGTGACTTCACCGATGTTCCTGTGACATCACCAATCACGTCACTGGTGTCTCTGTGATGTCACCCCTGGCCTTGTGATGTCACCGATGTCCC
>NW_020962671.1:6472-10189 GCF_003031625.1 Empidonax traillii | reverse complement strand
GTGGGGCAGCCCCCGCCTTCTCATCAGCCTCCCCCGGGGTTGGGGGCTTCGGGGATGCCAACTGACCCTCCCCCCAATTTGGGGGCCTTCCCTCAGCGGCTGCTCCGCATGGACCTGCCGGTGGCTGATGACAACACTGTGCACTTCAACTCCACCCTCATGGCCCTGATCAGGACAGCCCTGGACATCAAGATCGCCAAAGGCAGGGGGGGGACGTGGGGACAGGATGGGGGGAGATAGGGAGGGATATGGGGACGTGGGGACCCTAGGAGACATGGAGCGACACAGGGACATGGAGGGATATAGGGACATGGGGGACATGGGGGAGAGGGGCACACCCTGGGGACATGGGGACAGGGGTCCCTTGGGTGACAAAGGTCCCTGGGGGTGGAGGGACAGAGAACAGGGAGCCCAGGGATGGATACCCCTGAGAACGGGTGACACGGGACATCAGTGTCCCTGCCAGGGGCCAGAGGGGTCCCCACAAGGCTGGGGAGGGCAAGGGGTCCCTGAGGTGTCCCCAAGGGTCCCCAGGGTCACCCGTGTCCCCACAGGCGGGGCCGACAAGCAGCAGATGGACGCGGAGCTGCGCAAGGAGATGATCGCCATCTGGCCCAACTTATCTCCCAAAAACCTGGACCTGCTTGTCACCCCCCACAAGTGTAAGGGGCTGCCCTGCCCCTGTGCCCACTCTGTCGCCACGGTGTCCCTGTCCCCCCTGACCCCCCGGTGTCCCTGCAGCCACCGACCTGACAGTGGGGAAGATCTACGCGGCCATGATGATCATGGAGTACTATCGGCAGAGCAAGGCCAAGAAGCTGCAGGCCATGCGTGAGGAGCAGGTGCGGCCTGGTGTTCCCTCCCTGTCACCCTGCAGTGTCCCCCATCCCCTCCTATGTGCCCCTGTTCCAGCTTCTGTCCCCTTCGGTGTCCCCATCCCATCCCTGGCCATCCCATCCCTGTCCCCTCCCTGTGTCCCCTAGTCCCGGTGTTCCCATCCCACCCTCTGTGTCCCCACAGAACCGAACCCCACTGATGTTCCAGCGGATGGAGCCACCATCCCCCTCCCAGGAGGGGCCCCCAGGGCCGGATGCGGTGCCCTCGGCGGAGCCGTAAGTGCCACCGTGTCCCCTCTGCCGCCCCTGTGCTCCCCCTGTGCCCCACAGGGGGTCCCAGCGCCCGTGTCCCCCCAGGGCTCCGCGGGACATGAAGGAGAGCCAGTCATGGGTGACCCAACGTGCCCAGGAGATGTTCCAGAGAACGGGCACCTGGAGCCCTGAGCGGGGCCACCCCGACGACGTCCCCAACAGCCGCCCCAACTCCCAGGTGAGTGGCTGGGGGGCACCACGGGGGGCACGCTGGGGACTGGGGGCTTCTCTCCCTGCCTCCCCCGGCGGTCCCCTGAGCCCCACCTCCCCCACCATGTCCCCCAGGGTCCCTTGAATCCCGTGTCCCCCATTTCCATGTCCCGGGAGTCCCCTGAACCCCATCCCCCCCTCCCATGTCCCCAGGGGTCTGTCCCTGGTGCCCATGCCCCCCTGGTGCTCTGGGGCGGGGGCTCTCCCGGGGTCCCTGATGCCCGTGCCCCCTCCCTGGCCCCGGGGGGGGCGGTTCCTCAATGTCCCCTCCCCCGCAGCTGGTGGAGATGCGGGAGATGCCCAAGGACGGCCCCTCGGACAGCGACCACCTGCCCATGGAGGGGCATGGCCGTGCTGCCTCCATGCCCCGCCTGCCCGCCGACCCTCAGGTGAGGGGACCCCCCCTGAGGCCACCCCCCTGTGTCCCCCAGGACAACCCCACAGCTCTAATGGGTTGGGGGGTAGGGCAGGACTCCTGAGGGGACACTGGTGGCACCTGGGGGTGTCCTGTGTCCCCCCCCAAATGGCTGCAGTGCTGGGCTGAGAGGCTTCCAGGGGTGTTTCCCCCTCAGTGGCTGCTGTGCTGGGCTGGGGGGGGCTTCAGGGGCTTCGGCGGGGGGGCATGAGCATGGCGAGAGGGGACTTGTGTGGAGGGGGTGGCCCTGTAGCTACTGGTCCCCACACTCAGTGGGGACACTCAGCTCCAGGGCAGAGTCAAGGCTATTCTGGTCCCCCCTGGTCCCCCGAATTGAGGATCTGTGGGCCTCCCATCCTTGGGGGTGTCTGTGCCCCCATTTGTGCACCCTGGCATGTCCAAGTTGGGGACAGGGATGGGGACAGGGACGCTCTGGCTGCTCTGCTCATTGCTGCTGCTCGCCCGACTGGTGCTTGGCTCTCCCACCCTCCCCCTGCCCCCCCCAGAACCCCTGGCCCCCCTGCCTGGGTTCATGGTGGTCTCTGTCTCTCCCCGGCTCCGCGGGCACCACCTGGGCCGGCTCTGGCAGCGGAGGAAGGTCCGACCCCGAGGGAATAACCTCAGTGTAGGTACCACGGGGCCCCCTGAGCCCCCCCGCCAGAGCCACCCACCCCTCTGACCCTCACTGCCACCCCTTGACCATCCCGGACCCCACAGCCCTCCCCTGAGGCCCCTGGACCTCACAGCCACTCCCTGACTGCCCTGACCTGCCAGACCCACCTCCTGACCTCCCTGGACACCCCCCTACTGAGCCCTTTCAGAGTTCCCCCTCTTGACCCCCCCACTACCCCGACTGTTCCCATCTCTGTTCCCATCTCTGTTCCCATTTCTGTTCCTCACTCCCTGTCCTAACTCCCATGTCCCCTCCCTCGTCCCCTCCATGTCACCTCCCAAGACCACCTCTGGACACTCGGACCCTCCATGTCACCTCTCCTGTCCCTCATTTTCCCATGTTCCCTCACCAGTGCGGCCAGTGAGGAGCAGTGTCCCTGTCCCCTGCCCCTGTCCCCCCATCCCTGTCCCCCTGTTCCCACCACTGTTCCCCCATTCCACTCCCTGTCCTGTTCCCCCTCCCTTCCCTGCTCAGGGGTCCCCGGTGGCAGCAGATCAATGTTTAGAGCAGCGGGGGGGAGGTGCGGTGTCTGTCCCAGAGGGGTCTGTCCCCAGGGCCGTGGGGACACAGTGACAATGAGGGGGAGACAAAGACATTGGGGGGGACATGGTAACACTTGGGGGACACCTGTCCCTCCCAGCCCAGTGATGGGACACAGCGAGTTGGCACCCATGGGGCCAGGGGGGGCAATGGGGCTGGATCTGGTGGCCTTGGGGACATGGAGTGGGAGGGGAAGGCATTGGTGGCCGTGGGGACAGTGCGGGGTGGGGGGACAGTGGTCCCAGCGGCGGGAGCAGGTCCTGTGTCTGTGGCAAGAGTGGAGCAGGGATGGGGGCATGGAGCAGGGTGGGGGGGAAGGGTTGGGTAGGGAAGGGGTCCAGTGGGTGGATGGATAATGGATGAATGATGGATGGAAGGGCAGATAGGAGGGATCTGGAGTAGCTGAAGCTCCACTGGGCCCAGGGCACACAGGTAATCACCCCTTAAAGCCCTCCCCCCCAGGTAACAGCCCACAGAGCATCCTGCCCTCCCCTACTCAGGTAACCCTCAGCGTAGCCTCCTGCTCAGGTGAGGCCCCCCACCAAGCGACCAATCATGAACCCCCCCTGGAGTTTCCCTACCCTCACCCCCTTCCTCTGGTAAACCCCCTGGATCTCCCTGGCTCCCCCTCAGGTGACACCCCCCCCCCCCTCAGAGCCCCCATCTGGGTGAACTCCCCAGCCCCTGCTGCTTAGATGACACCCCTCACTCAGGTGGTCCCCCCTCAAGTG
>NW_020962671.1:0-1133 GCF_003031625.1 Empidonax traillii | reverse complement strand
ACCCCCCAAAAAACAAAAAAAAAAAACAACCTGAAAATCCCCCAAACCGGAACTATTAAAAAAAAAAGGAATTTTGGATCGAGCCCGTTGGTGACTTACTGAATCATCTGGATCCTCACAAGTCTATGGGACCAGACGGGATCCATCCTAGGGTGATGAGGGAGCTGGCAGAAGAGCTTGCCAAGCCGCTCTCCATCATCTTCCAACAGTCCTGGCTCACGGGGGAGGTCCCAGATGATTGGAAGTTGGTAAATATCACTCCAATCCATAAAAAAGGATGCAAGGCTGACCCTAGTAACTACAGGCCTGTCAGCCTGACCTCGGTGCCTGGCAGAGTCATGGAGCAGATCATCCTGTGTGCAATCACACAGCAGCTACAGGGTGGACAAGGGATCAGACCCAGCCAACGTGGGTTTAGGAAGGGCAGATCCTGTTTGACCAACCTGATCTCCTTTTATGATCAGGTGACCCACCTGGTGGATGAGGGAAAGGTTGTGGATGTGGTCTATCTGGACATCAGCAAAGCCTTTCACACTGTCTCCCATAATATACTCCTGGAAAAGCTGCAGCCCATGGCTTGGACAGGGGCACTCTGTGCTGGGTCAGGAACTGGCTGGAGGGCCCAGAGAGTGCTGGTGAACAGGGCTGCATCCAGCTGGCAGCCGGTCACCAGTGGTGTTCCCCAGGGATCAGTGCTGGGACCAGTCCTGTTTAACATCTTTATCGATGATTTAGAGGAGGGGATTGAGTCCATCATCAGCAAATTTGCAGAGGACACCAAGTTGGGAGGGAGTGTCGACCTGCTGGAAGGCAGGAGGGCTCTGCAGAGGGATCTGGATAGACTGGAGAGATGGGCTGACTCCAGTGGGATGAAGTTCAACCAGGCCAAGTGCCGGGTCCTGCACTTTGGCCACAACAACCCCCTGAAGCGCTCCAGGCTGGGCACAGAGTGGCTGGAGAGCAGCCAGGCAGAAAGGGACCTGGGGGTGCTGATCGACAGGAGGCTGAACATGAGCCAGCAGTGTGCCCAGGTGGCCAAGAAGGCCAATGGCATCCTGGCCTGCATCAAGAACAGTGTGGCCAGCAGGAGCAGGGAAGTGATCCTTCCCCTGTACTCTGCATTGGTGAGGCCA
>NW_020962670.1:5205-8951 GCF_003031625.1 Empidonax traillii | reverse complement strand
CTGTGTCCCCCTGTGTCCCCTGTGCCCCCTGTCACACGCTGTCCCCCAGGGCTGCAGCAGCCCCCAGCGTGCTGGGCTGTGCTGTCCCAGGACAGGGTGACCGTGGTGCTCCTGGCCGTGGGACCGGAGCTCTTCCTGCTGGACAACACCTCCTGCTCCAGTGTGGTGAGGGAATGGGAATGTGGGAATGGGGGTGCTGTGGGCCCTGTCCCTGTGTCCAGGTCCTTTCTCTGTCCCTGCTGTCTCATGGGATGCTCCCAGCCCCCACGCTCCATGGCAGGTCCTTCCCTTGTCTGTCCTGTCCCACAGGATGCTCCCAGGTCCTTCCCTGTCCCAGGGGATGCTCCCAGGTCCTTTCCCTGTCCCGCAGGATGCTCCCAGGTCCTTCCCTGTCCCACAGGATGCTCCCAGGTCCTTCCCTGTCCCACAGGATGCTCCCAGGTCCTTTCCCTGTCCCACAGGATGCTCCCAGGTCCTTCCCTGTCCCAGGGGATGCTCCCAGGTCCTTTCCCTGTCCCACAGGATGCTCCCAGCCCTCCACACTCTCTCCCAGATCCTCCCTGCCGCTGTCCCATTGCTGCCCCATCCTGCCCAGAGGGGTGAGGGAAGGGCCACCCAGCTCTGACCCTTCCCCAGTTCCCCCCACCCAGGGGGGACACTCTAGGACCCCAGGAAGTGTCCCCACATCCCCTCCTGTCCTGCCCAGACTCCCCCCGGGCTGAGCCCCTCGGCAGGGCCGTTCCTGCACATGGCTGTGTCCTTCAACCACCGGCTCCTCGCCCTGTTCTGCGACTCTGGGTACATCTGGATGGGCCTGGCCACGCTCAAGGTGAGCCTGGGGGGGCACTGGGGGCCCCCACGTGCTCAGGGTTGCAGGAGCCCATGTATATATATAATATATAACATATGATATGCATCATGTACGGAAGGATTGTCTGAGTGTGGCCATATTGGAAGTTTGAGGAGAGAGTTCAGCAGTGTACAAAGTCTGAATTGCTGGAGCCACAGCAGTGGGGATACATTTTAAATAATCAGGCAAAAAATTAATGAGTGATTTTATGACTTAAGCAAAGCCCAGATGTGAAATGTAGCGTGTTTTTTTTTTTTTTCCACAAGTGAAATTCTTTTCTTGGTATAATTTTCTTAAGTTGGAATTAGAATGGACTTGGTTTAGTTTGATTTTAAAAAAATGAAAATTGGGGTGTCCTTCCCCTGAGTGTATCCCTGGCTCCCACGCTCCTGGGGCCCACCCCAGCTGCCCAGGTGTGTTCCCTGATCCCCCCTCTCTCCCCCAGGAGAAGCTCTGCGAGTTCAACAGCACCGTCCGCTCCCCCCCCAAGCAGATGGTTTGGTGAGTGGGTGGTCCCTGCCCCACCCCTGCCCCTGGCAGTGCCCAGGGTCCCCCTGGTGTCCCCCCAGCCGTGGGGGTGGCAGGGTTCATGGGTGGGGTCCCCCAGGTGCACGCGGCCCCGCAGCCGGCAGCGAGCCGTGGTGGTGGCCTGGGAGCGGCAGCTCATGGTGGTGGGGAATTCCTCGGAGTGCATCCGGTATCCTTTGGGAAGAGGGGCCGGGGATGTTCCCAAAGCCCAGCCCAAACTCCTGCCTGCCACGGTCACTGCTGTCCCCGGGGGTCCCCCCGGAGCCCCCCAAGGTGGGCACAGGACGGTGACCGTGTGCTGCTGGGATCCCCCTCCCCTCCCTGCTCCTGGGGAGCACCAAAGCTCCCCCAACCCCTCCAAGCCCCCCTGTTCTGGGGGTGCCACTCCCTGTGGTGGGAGCACTGGCCCTGCCCAGGGTGGTTGGGGGATTCCTGCCCCCACAAAGTGCTCTGCAGCCCCCACAGTCGCTCCCAGGCCCTTTCCCTGTCCCATGGGACGCTCCCAGTCCCCCCACTCCCTCCCAGGTCCTTCCTTCTGCTGTCCCAGAGAGAGGTATTTACGGGGATACCTGGCCCCATCCTGGCAGGGAAAAGGGGAGGAAGGGACCCTCCCCTCTGAGCACTCCCAGCCCCGTGGTCCCTCAGCAGTGGGGGGGTTGGGGCTGCCCCCGGAGCCGTGTGCCCCCCAGCCCTTAGCGGGAGCACAGCTTTGTCCTGGATGAGGATTCCCACCTGGTGCCCGAGCTGGACGGGGTCCGGATCCTGTCCCGCACCTCCCACGAGTTCCTGCACGAGATACCAGGTGAGATGGGCTGGGGGGCACATCCCTGCTGGGCACCTGGGGTGTGGCTGCCCCATCCCTAGGAGTGTCCAGGTCAGGTTGGACAGGGCTTGGAGCAATCTGGGATAGTGGAAGGTGTCCCTGCCCATGGCACGGGATGGCACTGGATTTGAGGTCCTTTCCCACCCAACCCATTGCACAGTCCCTGTACCAGGATGGTGCTGGGCTCTCCCTGGTGCTGCACACAGGGAGGTGGGAGCAGTGCCAGCAGGTGCAGGTGACACCCCTGGTCCAGAGCAGCCTCTCAGGTGTGTTTGATCCCAATTCCCACAGAGGCCAGCCAGGAAATCTTCCGGATTGCCTCCATGGCCCCGGGGGCTCTGCTGCTGGAGGCACAGAAGGAGTACGAGGTACATCCCCCCTCCTGGGGTGGGAGCGGGGGGATCCCGGGGGTCCTTCCTGAGCCTTCTGTGTCCCCATTCCCAGGGGTCCCCCATTCCTGGGGGTCCGTCCTGAGCTCCGTGTCCCCCTTTCCTGGGGGTCTCCCATTCCCCATCCCTGCAGAAGGAGAGCCAGAAGGCCGACGAGTACCTGCGGGAGATCCGGGAGCAGCAGCTGCTCCCCGAGGCCGTGGGCCAGTGCATCGAGGCCGCGGGCTACGAGCACGAACCCCACACCCAGAAATCGCTGCTGAGGGTGAGCCAGGGCGAGGGGGAGGAGGGGCAGGCCGAAGATCCTCCCTCCCTCCCCCCTCACACCTGATCCCACAGGCAGCTTCCTTCGGGAAGTGCTTCCTGGACAAGTTCCCCCCGGAGAGCTTCGTGCGGATGTGCCAGGACCTGCGGGTCCTCAACGCCATCCGGGACTACCAGATCGGCATCCCACTCACCTTCACCCAGTATCCACAGCTGCAGGGGCTGGCATGGGATCCAGGGTGGGATCGGGGCCGGAGGGGCCTCTCCGGGGGGGATGGAGCCCCTCGGTGCTGGGGCTGCAGGGCTGGGACGCTCCTGGGAATCATGGAAAGGTCATGGCTGAGACCCCCACGCTCATCACACCTGGGAGTCATGGAAAGGTCATGGCTGAGACCCCCACGCTCATCACACCTGGGAATCATGGAAAGGTCATGGCTGAGACCCCCACGCTCATCACACCTGGGAATCATGGAAAGGTCATGGCTGAGACCCCCACGCTCATCACACCTGGGAATCATGGAAGGGGGTCAGGGTTGAGACCCCCACACTCATCATACCTGGGAATCATGGAAAGGTCATGGCTGAGACGCCCACACTCATCACACCTGGGAATCATGGAAGGGGGTCAGGGTTGAGACCCCCACGTTCACCACACCTGGCATAGGTGCCCCATCCTGGAGCAGGGAGGCTCACAGAGTCTGGGCAGTGCCTGGCGCTCCTTGTCCCAGCTCCAAGGGGTTTGTGATCCCACATTTCCCTTGACTGTCCCCACAGATACAAACAACTCACCATTGAGGTCCTGCTGGACAGGTGAGGGACCCCATCCCACATTCCCCCATCCCACATTCCCCCCATCCCACATTCCCCCATCCCACATTCCCCCCATCCCACA
>NW_020962670.1:0-2896 GCF_003031625.1 Empidonax traillii | reverse complement strand
GGGTGGGTGAGTTGGAGGAGGCCTTGGGAGCGTTTTGGGGTCTGGGGAAGCCCCTTGGGAGTGTTGTGGGGTGAGGGACAATGGGGGGCTGTGGCAAGGGCAGAAGTGTTTTGGGGTCTGGAGGAGCCCCTTGGGAGCTTGTGTGGTTTGGGAGGGTGTTGAGGGGCACACGGGGTGCCAGGGGGTGCATAAAAACCAAACCAATCTCCCTGTCCCCCCCAGTTTACACGGTCGTGCTGCACCTCAAGAACGAGCTGAACCGCGGCACCTTCTTCATGACGCTGCAGAACCAGCCCGTGGCCTTGAGCCTCTACCGGCAGGTGAGGGCAGAGAGACCCTGCCCCCTGACCCCCTCCCTGCCCTCCCATGTCCCCCCGGGCGCTCCCCCCACCCCTGACCCCACCGTGCCCCCAGTTCTGCCGGCACCAGGAGCGGGACACGCTGAAGGATCTGTACAACCAGGACGACAACCACCAGGAGCTGGGCAACTTCCACGTGCACTCCAGCTACTCCGAGAAGGTGAGGATCCCACCCGGGGGGCTGGGGTCTGAGGGTGCTCCCTGCCATCCCCCTGGCGTGTCCCTGTCCCTGTGTGGGGGTGACATGTCCCTGCTGTGTCCCAGCGGATCGAGGGCCGCGTGGCGGCCCTGCAGAACGCCCTGGACGAGTTCAACAAGGCCAGGAACGACTTTGCTGCCAAGGTGAGAGGCTGGGACAGGACCCTGGGCTGGGATGGGGATCCTGGGGCTGGGATGGGGATCCTGGGGCTGGGATGGAGATCCTGGGGCTGGGATGGGACCCCCAGGCTAGGCTAGGAACTTCGAGGCTAGGATGGGGATCCTGAGCCCAGGACAGGGATCCCAAGGCCAGGACAGGGACCCCGAGGGCAGGACAGGGACCCCGAGGCTGGGACAGGGACCCCAAGGGCAGGACAGGGACCCCGAGGGCAGGACAGGGACCCCAAGGGCAGGACAGGGACCCCGAGGCCGGGACAGGGACCCCGAGGCTGGGACAGGGACCCCAAGGGCAGGACAGGGACCCCAGGGTCACTGCTGTGTCCCAGGCCACTGAGGAGCAGATCAAGCTGCTGCGGCTGCAGCGGCACCTGCAGGAGGACTTTGACAAGCCCTACCTGGACCTGTCCCTGCACGACACCGTGTCCACCCTCATCCTGGACGGCCACCACAAGCGGGCGGAGCAGCTCTACCGGGAGTTCAGGATCCCCGACAAGAGGTGTGGGGGGCAGGGGGGGCTGGGGAGGGGGACGGGGGGCTTGGGAGGGGGCTCTCAGCTCCAGGAGCCCCCCTGACCCCCGTGCCCAGGTACTGGTGGCTGAAGATCAATGCCCTGGCCACACGGGGGGACTGGGAGGAGATGGAGAAGTTCTCCAAGAGCAAGAAGTCGCCCATCGGGTACCTGGTGAGAGCTTTTCCTGCTTGGGGGGGCCACCAGGCCCTCCCCTCCACGCCCTCCCACCCTGTTCCTTCCTCTGTCCATGCCCTGCTCTGTGTGCCCCCAGCCCTTCGTGGAGGTGGCTGTGAAGCACCACAACCGATACGAGGCCCGCAAATACGCCCCCCGGGTGCCCCCCGAGCAGCGGGTCAAGGCCTTTGTCCTCGTGGGGTGAGTCTGGGGGGACCCTGGGGGGCCATGGGATGTGGTGGGGGTCACACAGGGTGGGGGTCACATGGGGTGGGGTCCCTCATGCAGCAGCACTGGGGGTTTGGGGGTCCCGGGTGGGTGTGGGGGCACCGTGAGCTGTGTCCCCGCAGTGGGGGTTGGTGGTTCAGGCGTGGGGGGTTGTGGGGGTGCTGTCCCACCCGTGCCCACGCTGTGGGTGCCCCCCAGGGACCTGGAGCAGGCGGCAGAGGCGGCCATAGAGCACAAGAGCGAGGCCGAGATGAACCTGGTGCTGTCCCACTGCTCTCCCGGCACCGACGGCGCCCTGGCCGAGAAACTCACCCGGGCCCGGGCACAGCTGCTCAAGAAGTGACCCGGGGGCTGCAGGGACCCCCCCAGCCCCTCACACCGCCCTGCTGAGGGGTCTGTACCTGAGGGGTGGGGATGGCACTGAGGTGTCCATGTCCTCTGGCAGCTGCTCCCAGCACAAATTTGGGAAACAAAGCACGGCACCAGGACCCCCAGCCTGGGGGCAGAGGACCCCCACCCTGCCGCCACGGCCCCTCCCTCCCTGTTCAATAAAGAAAAGAGCTCCCATTGCTGTCTGGTCACAAATGCTCAGCAGCCCCCGGTGGGTCTGGGGGGATTCAGGGGGCACACTGGGGTCCAGGAAGGGTTCCTGGGGCAGGCCCTGGGGGAATGTGGAAGGGTGGGGCACTGGGGGTCCCAGAGGGGTCCTGGGGAGACACTGGGGGTCACTTGGGAGAATCCCTGGGACCCTCGAAGGGGTCCTGTGGGGGTCATTCAGGGAGGACACTGGGGACCAAGAGGAGTTCCAGGAGGGGTTCCTGGGGCAGGCCCTGGGGGAATGTGGAAGGGGAGGCCTCGGGGTGTCCCCAGGGGTCCTCAGGGTGTCCCCAAAGGCCTCGGGGTGTCCCCAAGGGTCCGCAGGGTGTCCCCAAGGGTCCTCAGGGTGTCCCCAAAGGCCTCGGGGTGTCCCCAAGGGTCCTCAGGGTGTCCCCAAGGGCCGGGGGGGGGTCCCGTCCCCGCAGTAACTCCCGTGTCCGCCAGGGGGCGCCGCGGAGCCCCCTCGGCCCCGCCCCCTGTGGTCACGTGGGCGCGGTGCAGTGTGGGGCCGCAAAGATGGCGGCGCTGGGAGCGGGACGGGCGGCAGCGGTGAGGGGGGACAGCGCGTGAGGGGGGACAGCGGGGACAGCGCGTGAGGGGGGACAGCGGGGACAGCGCGTCAGGGGGGCAGCGCGGACAGTCCGTGTGG
>NW_020962669.1:7637-11400 GCF_003031625.1 Empidonax traillii | reverse complement strand
TCTCTTAATCTGTGTCCTGCAAATCTAAGAAGGGAGAAACCTCCATTTGACTTAAATTAGGAAATCCTGCGTGCTTGGGATTTGGCTTTTAGGATGTTGTATTGTGTGGTTGCAGGGCCTTAGCAAGGTTTAGAAGCTGTTGGGGTGGCTGGTTGGATAAAACAGTGTTATCTGTGCATTTATACCACTCTTGCCAGTTAGCTGTTTGGTGGAGAGTCCATATGCTCTAGCAGTAAGAAATACTAACTTGGAGTTGAATGAATTATCTACATGAGGTGTAGCTGTGTTAAACAAAAGGATATGTGACTCTCATCTACAGACCAGTTTTGTTAAATCCCTAGTAGAAGCATTACTCATAATGAGACAAAAATGCCTGAAGCAACAGTTGTACAAGAGGGTAGAAAATAACCAATAAACTGTGCTTTTTGTGGACTACAAAATAAGCTTTTGTCCTTACATTGGAATCTTACACATTGTTACACCTGGCAAAATTCTAGGCTAATTGACTTTGAGGCCTTCATTTTTTAACTCCTACTTGTAGGGAAACCTGTGTTAAACCAGTAGTTAGCCTCCAGGTTAACCACAGAGAGCTAGAGCCATTTCAGGTGTCAAAGGTGTAGGAAGACTTCCTAGATCCAGTTAATCTGTTAATAATGGTGCTCCTACAATTTTCCTACTAAAATTAACTGAAAGCAAATAAAATAGCGATGGTCTTAAAACACTTTATGCTGTCAGATGAATCTGTCTTAGTAGATATGGAAATCTGGGGCCTTAATGGTATGTCTGTTTTTTGTCTCCATTAGGTTTCAGAAAGGTTCAAGCAGTTAATGAAGCTGTTCAAGAAATCCAAGTGCAAGTAAACTCACACCAAGTTGCTTCATGATTACAGGGCTTACTTGCTGTTACCTGCAACAGTGGAGCACAACCACTGCATTCGTATGATGGGATTACTGGCAGATATCCAAACCAGAATACTAAATTTTGTAAATCTGGTGCACTATTAATTATTTACTTGTCGGTGTTTCCTCTGAAGTTCTTTAACAGAGTAATACAGAGGGAACTTCACAAACAAAGTGACCAGGAAAGAATGGGCTCATACAAATGGAGCAGTGTCATTTCAAGGGGTGACATCTCCTGTTGGTTAAATGTGTTCAGTAAGCAGAGATAAGGGTGTGCAGTCAAGTCAAAATGGTGGCTTTTGCTTTGATTGCCAAAGTACTGCACTGGTGATGTCAAACTGTGATTTTAAAAAGTAGGAGTGGGTTGGAATCAAATTGGTAGACAATCCTGCAAAATGACAGGTGTGTCATCCTGGTTACCTTGGAACATATTTTAAGAAGTGAGGCCTTTTTCTTTTAAAATAAGGCAGGGCAATGATAGCAATGATTCCAGAAGCTGCTTATCTAATAATTGAATTCCGATGCTCAGGAATAGGTGGATCTTGCTGCTTGTTCTTAACAAACATTTGTGACAACTGTTTACTTATTGGAGATTTAATCTGAGTCTGTTGTCAGAATAGTCAGTTTGCAGAGTAGCATAAATGTTACTTGACATGAACGCTACACTGTGAAGCCCATTATGCTTTACTGCTCCAAATTACATCTGGGAGAGGTACTTAGTGTAGGTCTTCAACATAATAAACATTCTGTTTTATTTAAAAAAACCCTAAAAATTGAGAAGTAATTTTCTTTTAGAAATTAATTTAAAAACAGACCTTTACAGTTTTATAAAATGTGACTTCATACTTACTAACCAGGAGCAAAACTTCCATAAAAACAAACTGTTTCAAAAGCTTGTCAAGTTGGCATGTTTTGACAGCAGTTGTATCTATCTTTACAAATTGTTTAGTGCATTAGAAATTCATTATGTTCTATTTTAAAGAGTTTGTTATAACTATTTCCAGTTTTACTAGAACATACCTAAAGTGTGTGTGTATGTGTGTGTGTATATATATATATATATATATATATATACACACATCTCATACATATTGCTGTTTTATCCCAAATTTCTAAAAAGATTTTTTTTTTTTAATTCTCCCCGAGAAACATTCCTGGAAATTTGCAAAGCTTTTGTTTTATTCATTGATTTTTGAGGTTTTATTCTTTACTGAGGATCAGAATTGCTGTAGTCTTTATTAAGTCAGAGCGTCTGCTGAATTTAGTTAGACTTCATTTAAGAGCCCCACCTAAGTGCATTGCCTTTCAACTTGGATTGAATTGGCTCTTTTTCAGAGTCCAATGACCATTTCTTCAGTGTCAGCATGTTTTTTTTTTGCTCCCTCTTTCAACTAATGGGACAGACTTCTCTTTCTAATAAACTGTCATGTAATTTGTCAGTGATATTGTCACTGACCCCTTTGGAGTATTGTAAATGTGACCTGTGGAATGGATTGTTATGCTGCCAAACAGTGCATTGTCCTCATTTTAGGCAGTGCTTTGGAAATTGTTACAAGGAATGACTTGAGTAGGTGATGATGTCAGTTCTGGCAGTCTTCCATCTTTCTTGCTTCCTTCTAAAACGTTTGCGTTTGACGATCAAATCTCACCTTTCACGCTATGCTGGCAGTGCCTGGTGATTTCAGTGGGGATTGGTGTACCTACCTGTGCTTGTTCTTAACAAACATTTGCGGCAGTTGTTTATTAATTGGAGATTTAAACCTAGCTGAAACTGTTTTCAGAATAGTCAGTTTGCAGAGTACTGTTCACACTTGTGGAAAAGTCAGACTCTACTAAGAGTACTCTTTTAACTGTATCCTCAGAGGTCAACATGTGCACAGTACTAAAGGCAATGAGGGAAGTCACTTAAGTGCTTCCTCTCTGCCTCAAAAGAGCAGGCAGTATTTTATTACAAAGTTGTTTATTCCTTGTCTGTGTTTACTTACTTTCGTATCTGTATAGGTGATGGGGGACAGGGTTTGACTGTTCTGAGTCTGACTTGGATTCCTTTTTTGTAAAGTGTGAAACTTGTTTAATGTTCTCTCTATTGTAACTATGTGTACAGGTTCCTACATGGTCGTGTAAAATATCTGATGTTTGTATATATATAAATATATGTATAAAAATAGAAAGAACTTTGTTTAGCCAAAGATGATTTTTTTAACTATATAAAACTACAGGTTTATTTTGTATAAACTAAATAGATTACTTACTGTAAGGGCGATGCAAAAAATAAAACTGTAAAACTCACACATGTGTTCTTGTTGAACAAAGGTTGGCTTGGAGTGGTTTTCTACCATTGTTTGTAATTTATTTCTCCAACAAGAATTTTGATACATATATGCAAACGTACTGTATGTAAATATACAGTCTTCTTTGTGGAACCTCAGGTAAATGAAAATATTTTCTAGAATTGTTGGCTAATGGCTTGACAACCACACATGCTGTAAAGCAGCATTAAACTTTACTTCTGTTAGTTTGTATAAATGAGTAGCTATGTTGATGTTCTGGCCAATAAACACGAAACTCCTCAGCTGCTGCTCTGGTGTAATTACTGCTCTCAGTACTACTGCTGATTTCTTAGTGGATACAACTGGATCAGAAATTAGACAGTTGCACAAACTGCATAAAACCTTTAACTACTTACAAATTAGGACCTACAACTTTAATTTTGTTTTCCTAGAAACGTTCGGATAATGTTGAGTGGAGTATTACAAAGGAGAAAGACCTTTTTGTATCCAAGGCCTTTCACTGGAAAAGTGTAGCTGGCGGCCTTTTGAGAGTCTTGCTCCAAATTGCTACTGAAGAATAGGTCTGCTTTTCTC
>NW_020962669.1:0-2534 GCF_003031625.1 Empidonax traillii | reverse complement strand
TAACAAACTACTGACGTACAGATTGAGCCTTGGGGGAATGGCTTTGTTAGACGCCACTGACTAGAATAATTGCATGATAATTTTGGCTAGAGGCACCATCCAATCATCTGATGATTTTTAAACCGTGCATGAATAGTTTAGACAGACCGATCTTGGCATCCAGCTACATAGAACTGAGAAGTCCATGCAACATCTATGCTTTGGCTCTTGGGGAAAAAAGTGTCCAAGCACTATCAAAGAAAGGTCTCTGAGACACAACAAGCAGTGCTGCATGCTCCTTCTGCAATGCTCCAAGAGACTAACCAAGGGCTTTCTCCTAAGGTAAGTGGCAGAAAAATAATTCTTCCTGGGGCAGTATGGAGCAGGCAGGTCCTGTCAGACTTGAAGCAATGCAAATTCAACCCTTAAGTATTTGCATCTTAACATTTAACTTTTTCTGACAAAAACTCTGCTTTTTCCAACCACAACTGATGAAAACCTGGCATAAATTTAGTATAGAAATTATTTGAATAGTGGCAAATAATCAGATGAACTTAAAAGAAGCAACAAAATCGAGAAATAAAGAAATTTTGTCCGAATGAAATGTTAGATTTCCATCTAGTTCTAACTGATTAAATGGATAATTTTTTGTTTGAAATAACCATATAAAACTGCTTGGGCAGTCTTAAAGGTCGTCAGATGGTATAAGAAATGTCTCAGGTATGTACTATCTGCACTAAAAATGGTATGTTAGTCTACAGGGGTAATAGTCTAGAATAGTCTGTAGTACTAGAATACTAGAATTTCTAGTTTACTAATGGACTGAATATAACAATATCAATCATATTTGAAATTACTCTCTTACAGTAAACTGAAATTACTCTGTTATATAGAATTCAACTAAGACCAGGGAAGGGGAAAAAAATGGAAAAATTGGGAGCACATTGCTATGACAAGGTTGTAAAGCAGTTTAGACTGATTTCTTAGAAATGCTGGGTTTTGTGGCTTTAAACTAACTTCTTTAGTTTATACACAATGTTCACTGTGTCTGTATTTGTACTGCATTTCTACCAGTGAGCTGAGGGAAAGTGATCTAGTATAATAGACTCCTTAGCAGGTGAATTACACCACTCCTACAATTACTGTCCTCTGTCAGATTTTATATAGGAAAGGTAAGGACAGAGCTGTTTAAATACTGGTAGAAACAACTTAAGAAACAAACATCTGTAAAGCCAGAGTGATATGTTTATACTCGTCTCTTGCCCTGAAGGGTTACATTCACTTTCTCCTCCAAAACAGACAATGACATTTCCTATTGCTAGAAGAATGTTAGCGTTTCATCTTTGGGATTGACACAAGTCTCCTCTCCCGTTTTATTCCTACATTTACATTTTAGATTCACACTTGGGTTTTTGTTGTTTGGTGTTAGGATTTTTTTGTTGAATCTATTAATTTCAGTGATGGATCAGCCATTTGCAAGGCAGCACATTGCTTAACTGTTGCGTTGCCATCATTCAGTCCCCTTTCAGGGGAAGTGGGACAGAGCAACAGGCAAGTGTCACCCACTTGTACTCGGCCTTTTGAGTACTCTGGGTTTAGGAGCTTGCTCTATGTAAACCTCTACTTTTCCCTTTACTGAAGATGAACTGTTCTGTATCAGCACTTCCAAACTTGGAAAAACAAGTTTGACGTGGCTACCTCGAGATGTAATATTTTCCAGCAAACCGATTGACAGATTAACATCTTTGCACCCACCCAGATACTGACATTGCAATAATTTGATATCTGCTCTGAATAAAATCCATACAAAATCAGAAGAAAGATTTGATATCTAAAAATGAGGAAAATAGGCTACAATAATTATTGCTGACTTTTTTTTTCCTCATATGTCTTATTTCGGTGATAAACATGAGAAGGAAGGAGTGGGGAAATAAGATATTACATGTGTGTGTCACAGCACCTAAGAAATTACTTGACTAGCTAGGTTTCCTTAAACAGTTAAGTGTGTGAAAGAAGAAAGTTGATTGTGAAAATTCACATTGCAGAGAAAAAATAAATGCCAGACATATAATAATAAAATCTCTAGGATGCCTATGCTGAGACTGCTGGTTACAACAGGAAAACTTTACTTTCAGTATGGATAAATACAGCCTCAAAGCAGAATTGTACTGCCTGAGATCATATCATAAACTGTAACCAAGTCATATCTGTAATGGTAATATCACTCAACTATGCTATCATTTAAATTTGTGTAAGATTTTGGGCATGTCAGCCACCCACTCTTAAAAAAAAAAAAAAAAAAAAAAAAAAAAAAAAAAAAAAAAAAAAAAAAAAAAAAAAAAAAAAAGGTTAGAAATTGCACTTTACTAAAAGTTGTAGTTTAGTGGAATTTGGGAAGTTTTGAAAGTACAGCAGCATAAAAAATTTAAGTGCAAACCCTAAGGTAGATATGATCCCAGATGCTTTATTTTATTTATTGCCAAATTAGCAGAAAAAAAAAATCCAGAGACAAAACACCAAATATTCAGTGTGTTCACAAATAAACAGTCAAATAT
>NW_020962668.1:8625-12388 GCF_003031625.1 Empidonax traillii | reverse complement strand
CAGAAATGTCTGGCAACACTGGCATTGTCCATACAGATGCAGCAATGGTGGCAGTCAACTTCTGTAAAGTTTCTCTGCTAATTTGATTTTTGGCATATACTTTTGGCAAAGATGAAGACCAGACAGGTAACCAACTTTATTACTTTCTGCCTGAGCCATTACACAGACAGTAACTTTCACCCACTAAAATAAAACAGTCCTTGAAACTGCTCTCTCTAATCTCTCAGGAAAGATTTTCAGGTGATATTTACACCATGATGAGAAGACAAAAGGTAATACTCTATTGTTTTCTTAACTTACAGAATGTGCAATTTAAAATTTTTCTGATTATCACAGGATGGTGGTACCAAGCCCAAGTTTTCTATGCCACATAGTAAGACTTCTGCAGTATTACGGGTCTGGAATCAGGTTTATGACATCAACACATCAGGTTTATTATTGGGTGTCACAGTGCCTGCTCTCTACTGTAATGATCTGAGTGACACCTGGAGAAGACAACTGATCACTGCATGTACCTGTAGGGACTGAGGTCAATGCACCAACATATGCCCAAGCAATTTCTAATACTTATGGCTGGAGTACAACTTCTAGAAGTACTATACCTTCCCACTGCTACATTCACTGGCATATAAGTTTCCTAAACACCTCAAAATGGCTGCTGCACGTGTGCAGATCATGTGTGGTGTAGAAAGCACTAAGTCTTGTGCTTTCAGGTCTGTCAGTGTTTCCACAGCTGAAAGGACTTTTGTTTCATTTACACTACTCTTTTTAGATTTCTATTATTTAATGATGAATATCTTAGAAAACAAAGATTTTTCTTCCTTTCATTCCTGTTTCATTAACAGCTTTTGCAGACTGTTGATCCCTGCTTTCACTAACACCAGTATGATCAGGTTTTTTACTAGTAACAAAACAGTATTTATTTAGTTGCCTAATGAATCTGTTCACATTACACACCTACCGTCTTTTTTTTTTCAGCCTTGAAGTGATTCCCTTCCAACTCAGCATATTCTGTCATTCTATGGTTCTGTGATTCTGTAATTCTGTGATTGCTTTTCTTTTCCCAGTTCATCAAGGAAAGAGAGATTGTATAAGACACAAACAGGAAAAAAGTATTCTTTTACAGCATATTTCATTGCCCAGTCACACAAAAAAAACCAAAAAACAAAAAACAAAACAAAAAACAACAAACAAACAAAAACAAAAACACAAACACAAACCACACACACAAAACAACAACAACAACAACAAAAACACAAACAACACCTCAATATGAGCTTGTGGTTTACTTATTCAGTGATAAAATATGACCTTCAGTGATCCTCTATGGAGCTTTCCAGATGACACCTCTGAGATACCCTCTAAAAATTTAATTTTGATTTTCTCAGATTGAGATGATGTCTCAGTTTGGATGTCTCAAAATACATCAGGGCATGTTCCCCCTCTACATGTCTCTGATGAGATTCCCACCTGGAATACTGCATTCAGCTCTGGGGTCCTCAGCATAGAAAAATGATGGAGTGGGTTCACAGAAATGATCAGAAGGATGGAGAATCCTTCCTATGAAGATGGTTTTTTAGTGAAAAGAGTTGTGTCTCTTACCACATATTACATATTTAGCACAGGAATAAGAATAGAATAGAATAGAATAAGATCATGGTTTTGCCTTGTAAGCCACATAAGCATCTCAGGGGCACCTTAGAAGAAAAGAAAACTACAGAAAAGTGAATTCTCTTCAGTAGATCAATATGCAATTTATGCCAGCACAGCAACTTGGAATTAATGGACAGAAGAATTTTATGACTATGTCTTCCTCTTAAAACACAGTAGATCCATTTTTGCACAATAATCAAACCCAGGAAATTTAGCCTTGAAACCAAAATGTCTTCAGCTGAGCATTTTTCTAAACAGAAGCCACTCAAGTGAAATTAATTATTTCCACACAGCCAAGGGGAACTGGATAATGGAGCCCTTGGGATAGATTCTACTCCTGGAGGGAAAAATCCCTACAGATTTGTTGAGGTAGCCTGAGCAGCATTTTTCACATGGACTGTTCCGAGCAGCTCTGCAACCTAATGAGGCACCCTGTGAAATACATAGTGATGGGCAGTTCAGAAGGTAAAAAGGAGGCTTTGTACACCTGAAATTTAGCTTCAAGCAGTCTTTTGCCTCAGTGGATGAAAGTGACCAACTGTTGATAGATTCATTTATTCTGCTGAATTCTTTGTTATGTTCTCTGTAAAGTGCTAAAAGTGATATACACTTCAGACTATTTGGAAGACTGCTTTAAAAATCCAGACAAGAAAAACAGCTGGAGGACCAGTAATGTGATTTACATAGACAGGAAATCACTCAGACTGGTTATCATTCAAGATCAGGGCTGACATTGTCATAATGGTTACCTCAATTCATAAACAATGGGATTTTACAAAACCCAGTACTTTTTTTTACATCTGTTTTTTTTCATTCCTGCTTCCCATGGCACTGAAAAGGACAAGTTTCACATGCACCTTTTGGTCAGAGGCAACATGGCCTGGGTAGGCAAGACTGAGCCGGGTTTCCAGATCAAAGCCATCCAGGGAAGGCAGAACTGCCATGCAATCACCTGCATCTGATGGAAGAGATACACAGCTCTGCTGCTCTTCCCAGGGCTCTCTGCATATGGAAGGGCCACCCTTGCAGCTTTCACTGCCCTCAGTGTGCTTCCATGGTCCCAGGCACAAACTCCAGTAGCTGGCTCCTCAGCAAGCTGTCATACAACTGCTGTGACTGCAGGATCAGGGAATTTCCTCCTGACTTCAGATGGGATTTTCACATTTTCCACAGTGCAAAGAGGTCAATGAGCATCTGGTTCATGATCTGTAACCACCAGTCAGCTGTTGATTCTCTTTGAATGGATCCTCAAGATTCCTTTCTTCATGTAAAATAGGACTAACCTTATGAAGCAATGAAGCATTAATGGATTTTGGTGGAGTGGAAAAAGTTGTAAGCTTATAACTTCACTCTTAATAAGTATACAGCATATTTTATCAGAGAGAGTGTGAAATTTCTACTTTTATTCGCAAAATATTGAGAAGACAGAGAGCCCAATCTGTGCCAATCATAGTGCAATGCAGATTTGAGAACTATGAGAACAGTAAGACTTCTACAATGAGAACTTAAACACAGAAATATTTTTCCTGTTCATGGGACTTCAAGGAAAGAAAGTCTTTTACAGATAAATACTACAGTATTTATAATACTACAGTATTCTGAACCAGAAATAAACAGATAAAGAAAAAAAAATGAAAGATTCAGATGGAAAGATAAACTCAGTTTTAAAGGCTGCAAAAATGGAATAATGAAAAAGAATTCCAAAAATTATTTTTTGTTTGAAAAAACATTTCTGACTTGATCAGTCTTCATTTGGAAGTTTGGTTCCATTATGTGGATGTGTTGATGTTAGAATGTTTTCATAAGTTCCAGGCAAAAAAAACCCTGTTATCTTTATTTGTCAATATCTTTGATAGTTTCTAGAAGAAATTATTTTTCGTACCTGATTTTGTTAATTTTATTTTTTTAATGAAGAAAATGACTGTCTGTGTTTAATTGGAAATATTGCAGACATAACCAGAAGTGCAATGAAACATGCTTGAAATCGTCCTTATTCTTCTCTACTATGGTGACATACCATCTTTCAGTGTGTTCAACCAGAAGCATACCTCTAATTTAGTAGAAAGGCATCCTTTGAACATAATTCAGGAATACTATTTTAATGTAGAGA
>NW_020962668.1:0-1409 GCF_003031625.1 Empidonax traillii | reverse complement strand
CAAATATGTGTTAACAGAAAACAGAGGTATGAACTCTTGACATTTAAGGTAGATTTCACTCCATAAATCATTTATCATGTCCTCAAGAGTTACATATTTCTTTTAAAAATGGAGCATTCTGGAAGACACCTAAACCAGAAATTATCACATATTATGCAGTTTACATTGAAAGAAAGATCAGGGAAGGCCCCAAGTTGTGTTCTTTGCAGAACAGGACCAGCCAGTGAGAAAGTTAGTCATCGTTATTTGGCCATTACCAATCATGGGAATAGATATTTGGGATTACTGTCATCTACAAAACAGAGAGAAAAGGAGAAATCCATTTTTGGACAATGGATTTAGTGTCACACCAGTCACATTTTCATTATGAACCATTAAGTCTACAGATTATGAGATTATAGAATCTATGAGACTCATGGATTGATGAGACAATTTTCTTTGGTGTTGAAAGCTGATAAGCACTAAATTGTAGTAATTGATTAGAATGATTTTAGACAAAAGCTTATAAGCTCTGAAATTTTTTTGCTGTTGTTTAATTTTCTCTGTTGTCAGCAGGGCCTAAGACTATTAATCTTTATAGTAAGCTGTAATGCTACTCTTTTACATTATTGTAAGATAATAGACCAATTTAAGGCCCCAGTGACAGTCCTGAGAGGTTTTTCGCGGCACCTGGAGGATGCATTCCCAGAAAGCCATTGTAAGGTGATAAAGCTACACAAAATGGGACAAAGAGACTCCTGATATTTTCTGAAAGACTTCAGTACCTGGGGGACACTTCCCAGCAACAGACTGATAGGAGCAAGAAAGGATGGAATGATATGGAGGTAGCATGGCCTTTCTTCACAAACTTTCTACCTCATGGGAACTCAGGAAGCTGACTCTTAGGCCTGTGTCATCTGCCTATCACTCCAAAAATTAGTTTATTGACTATAGTCTATCAAACTGCCTAAGAAAAAAAAGTATAAAAAGAGATCGGACATGAGCAAAAATCAGTAAGAAGTTCCATCATTTCTGCAGGGGTAACTGATGGGCTGCTTTTTCTCCTTCCACTCCTCAGGAGGCTGCAGGATGAGCAACCATTTTCATATTTTATTTTGCTTTCACCTTTACTACTTTGCTTCCTTATATCTTGCCTTAAATATATCTTGATCTTTACCTTATAGATTAATAGTAAGTAATGGCCAGTCTCTTCGCGAACGAAGAACTGGGGAAGGTCTTCCCACCTTCCAGCCTGCGCATTGGATTTTTTAGGTGAGACACAGTGTGCGCGGAACTGAGCCCACCCTTTAATCCTGAGGTTCATCTGCCGGGGCCAAGCACGCTTGGACGGTGGCAGCGAGGTCCTCAGGACGTAGATGGATTGCCTTACAGGGCTAGCGAGCTCCATCTGCCCGGGGAGTGTCCTAACC
>NW_020962667.1:8519-10206 GCF_003031625.1 Empidonax traillii | reverse complement strand
CGATGGTGATTGACTCTTGTCAATGATTGACTCTTGTCGATGATTGATTCTCATCGATGATTGATTGACCCTCATGGATGATTGATTCTTGTCAATGATTGATTCTTGTCAATGATTGACTCTTGTCAATGAATGATTCGTGTCGATGATTGATTGACTCTCGATGGTGATTGACTCTTGTCAATGATTGACTCTTGTCGATGATTGATTCTCGTCGATGATTGATTGACCCTCATGGATGATTGATTCTTGTCAATGATTGATTCTTGTCAATGATCGACTCTTGTCAATGATTGATTCTCGTCGATGATTGATTCTCAATGGCGATTGATTCTTGCCAGTGATTGACTCTTGTCAATGACTGACTCTTGTCGATGATTGACTCTTGTCAATGATTGACTCTCGTCGATGATTGATTCTCGTCAATGATTGATTGACCCTCATGGATGATTGATTCTTGTCAATGATTGATTCTTGTCAATGATTGACTCTTGTCAATGATTGATTCGTGTTGATGATTGATTGACTCTCAATGGTGATTGATTCATGTCAATGATTGACTCTTGTCAATGAATGATTCGTGTCGATGATTGATTGACTCTCGATGGTGATTGATTCTTGTCGATGATTGACTCTTGTCAATGACTGACTCTCGTCGATGATTGATCAACTCTCGTCAATGATTGACTCGTGTCGATGATTGATTCGTGTCGATGATTGACTCTCGTTGATGACAGACCCTCATCGATGATTGATTGAATCTTGTCAATGATTTCCTCTCGTCAATGATTGACTCTTGTCATTGATCGACTCTCATCGATGATTGATTGATTCTTGTCAATGATTGAGTCTTGTCAATGACTGACTCTTGTCAATGATTGATTCATGTCGATAATTGACTGACTCTCGTCAATGATTGACCCTCATCGATGATTGATTGATTCTTGTCAATGATTGACTCCTGTCAATGATTGATTGACTCTCGCCGATGACTGACTCCTGTCAATGACTGACTGACCCTTGTCGATGATTGATTCTCGTCAATGACCGACTCTCGTCGATGATTGATTGATTTGTGTCGATGACTGATTCTCGTCAATGATTGACTCTCGTCCATGATTGACCCTTGTCGACGATTGCTTGATTTGTGTTGATGACTGATTAACTCGTCGATGATCGATTGACCCTCGTCGATGATCGATCGATTCCCGTCGATGATCAACCGACTCTGGTCGATAATTTACGCGGGCAAACAAAGCCGGAATTGGGGATTTTCCCCCCCCCAGGATTTTGGGAAAGGAAGGATCGACTCGTTCCTGCCTTGGAATCATCGGGATTGAAGGAATCCTTGGAATTAATCAGCAAACACCTTCGGGATTTGTCGGGAATTGTCGGGATTGGGAATTTTTTTCCCCCTTTAATCTTTAATTTATTTCTCCCTTGGGAAGAATTCCCAGAATTCCCAAAAAAAAAAAACTTTGGGAATTTTGGGGCTCTTTTAGGAAGCTTTAATAGTCGAAAGTTTGGGAAAGGGGGGGTGGGGGTGGAATTTTAGGAATTTTTTGGGGGGGAGATTAAATCCCCGAAAAAATTTAGGACTGATAATTTAAAAAAAAAAAAACAACCCAGGAATTGTAGGTTTGGGAAGAGAATTAGTTTTTATTTTTTTTTTTAATAGGAAATTCCA